>NC_056432.1:74645955-74868455 GCF_018296145.1 Oncorhynchus tshawytscha
AATTGGTTATTACATTTAATTGGTTATCAAATTATTTAATTTATAATTCACTGTATCACAATTCCAGTGGGTCAGAAGTTTACATACACTAAGTTGACTGTGTCTTTAAACAGCTTGGAAAATTCCAGAAAACGATGTCATGGCTTTAGAAGCTTCTGATAGGCTATGTGACATCATTTGAGTCAATTGAGGTGTACCTGTGGATGTATTTCAAGGCCTACCGTCAAACTCAGTGCCTCTTGGCTTGACATCATGGGATCAAATCAAAAGAAATCAGCCAAGACCTCAGAAAAATCATTGTAGACTTCCACAAGTCTGGTTCATCCTTGGGAGAAATGTTCGAACACCTGAAGGTACCACGTACATCTGTACAAACAATAGTACGCAAGCATAAACACCATGGGACCGCGCAGCTGTCATACTGCTCAGGAAGGAGGCGCGTTCTGTCTCCTAGAGATGAACGTACTTTGCTGCGAAAAGTGCAAATCAATCCCAGAACAACAGCAAAGGACCTTGTGAAGATGCTGGAGGAAAGATACAAAAGTATCTATATCCACAGTAAAATGAGTCCTATATCGACATGACCTGAAAGGCCGCTCAGCAAGGAAGAAGCCACTGCTCCTAACCGCCATAAAAAAAGATTACGGATAGCAACTGCACATGGGGACAAAGACCGTACTTTTTGGGGAAATATCCTCTGGTCTGATGAAACAAAAATAGAACTGTTTGGTCATAATGACCATTGTTATGTTTGGAGGAAAAAGGGGGAGGCTTGCAAGCCGAAGTACACCATCCCAACCGTGAAGCACGGGGGTGGCAGCATCATGATGTGGGGGTGCTTTGCTGCAGGAGGGTCTGGTGCGCTTCACAAAATAGATGGCATCATGAGGACAGAAAATTATGTGGATATATTGACATCAAGACATCAGTCAGGAAGTTAAAGCTTGGTCGCAAATGGGTCTTCCAAATGGACAATGACCCCAAGCATACTTCCAAAGTTGTGGCAAAATGGGTTTAAGGACAACAAAGTCAAGGTGTTGGAGTGGCCATCTCAAAGCCCTAACCTCAATCCCATAGACAGTTTGTGGGCAGAACTGAAAAAGTGTGTGCAAGCAAGGAGGCCAACAAACCTGACTCAGTTACACCAGCTCTGTCAGGAGGAATGGGCCAAAAATCACCCAACTTATTGTGGGAAGCTTGTGGAAGGCTACCCGAAACATTTGACCCAAGTTAAACAATTTAAAGGCAACGTTACCAAATACTAATTGAGTGTATGTACATTTCTGACCCACTGGGAATTTGATGAAAAAAATAAAAGCTGAAATAAATCCTTCTCTTGTAACGGTTCTCTTTAGTTGAAGGAGAGGCGGACCAAAATGCGGCGTGATGATGATTCATGTTTGTTTAATAAAGGAAAACTATACATGAATAAACTACAAGACAATGAAATGTGAAAACAGCCCTATCTGGTGCAAAACACAGAGACAGGAACAATCACCCACAAACACACAGTGAAACCCAGGCTACCTAAATATAGTTCCCAATCAGAGACAATGACTAACACCTGCCTCTGATTGAGAACCATATCAGGCCAGACATAGAAATAGACAAACAAAACAACCAACATAGAATGCCCACTCAGATCACACCCTGACCAACCAAAACATAGAAACATACAAAGCAAACTATGGTCAGGGTGTGACAGTACTCCACTCAGTACCCCCCCCAAGGTGCGGACTCCGGCCGCAAAACCTGAACCTATTGGGGAGGGTCTGGGTGGGCATCTGTCCGCGGTGGCGGCTCTGGTGCTGGACGTGGCCCCCACTTCACCGTAGTCTTAGTCCCCCACCTTGTCCGCTTCCGTGGCCTCCTAGCCACAGCGACCCTACTTAATGACCCCACTGGACTGAGGGGTAGCAGCTCGGGACAGAGGGGCGGCAGCTCGGGACAGAGGGGCGGAAGCTCGGGACAGAGGGGCGGAAGCTCGGGACAGAGGGGCGGAAGCTCGGGACAGAGGGGCTCTGGTGCCTCTGGGCTGAGGGGCTCTGGCGCCTCTGGGCTGAGGGGCTCTGGGCTGAGGGGCTCTGGCGCCTCTGGGCTGAGGGGCTCTGGCGGCCCCTGGCTGACTGGCGGCCCCTGGCTGACTGGCGGCCCCTGGCTGACTGGCGGCCCCTGGCTGACTGGCGGCGCTGGGCAGACGGGCGGCTCAGGCGGCGCTGGGCAGACGGGCGGCGCTGGGCAGACGGGCGGCTCAGGCGGCGCTGGGCAGACGGGCGGCTCAGGCGGCGCTGGGCAGACGGGCGGCTCAGGCGGCGCTGGGCAGACGGGCGGCTCAGGCGGCGCTGGGCAGACGGGCGGCTCAGGCGGCGCTGGGCAGACGGGCGGCTCAGATGGCGCTGGGCAGACGGGAGGCTCAGATGACGCTGGGCAGACGGGAGGCTCTGGCAACGCTGGAGAGGAAGGCTCTGGCAGCGCTGGACTGAGTAGCTCTCGTAGCGCCGAACAGGCGGGAGACTCCGGTTGCGCTGGAGAAGCGGGAGACTCCGGCAGCGCTGGAGAGGCGAGGCGCACTGTAGGCCTGATGCGTGGTGCTGGCACTGGTGGTACTGGGCCGAGGACACGCACAGGAAGCCTGGTGCGGGGAGCTGCTACCGGAGGGCTGGGGTGTGGAGGTGGTACTGGATAGACCGGACCGTGCAGGCGCACTGGAGCTCTTGAGCACCGAGCCTGCCCAACCTTACCCGGTTGAATGGTCCCGGTCGCCCTGCCAGTGCGGCGAGGTGGAATAGCCCGCACTGGGCTATGCAGGCGAACCGGGGACACCGTGCGCAAGGCTGGTGCCATGTAAGCCGGCCCAAGGAGACGCACTGGAGACCAGCTGCATAGAACCGGCTTCATGGCACTTGGCTCAATGCTCACTCTAGCCCGGCCGATACGCGGAGCTGGAATGTACCGCACTGGGCTATGCACCCGCTTCACAGCATAACACGGTGCCTGTCCGGTCTCTCTAGCCCCCCGGTAAGCACAGGGGGTTTGCGCAGGTCTCCTACCTGGCATAGCCATACTCCCTGTGAGCCCCCCCCCCAAGACATTTTTGGGGCTGACTCTCGGGCTTCCGTCCGCACCGCCTTGCTTGCTTCGCCAACTCCATTCTCCGATAACCTTCAGCGCACTGCTCCATCGAATCCCAGGCGGGCTCCGGCACTCTCCCTGGGTTGACCGCCCACCTGTCTATCTCCTCCCAAGAAGTATAGTCCATACTCTTGCAGTCCAAACCGTACTCCCATGTCCATTCCTCTTTGCGTTGCTGTTGCCCGTTACCACGCCGCTTGGTCCTGTTGTGGTGGGTGATTCTGTAACGGTTCTCTTTAGTTGAAGGAGAGGCGGACCAAAATGCGGCGTGATGATGATTCATGTTTGTTTAATAAAGGAAAACTATACATGAATAAACTACAAAACAATGAAATGTGAAAACTCAAAACAGCCCTATCTGGTGCAAAACAGAGACAGGAACAATCACCCACAAACACACAGTGAAACCCAGGCTACCTAAATATGGTTCCCAATCAGAGACAATGACTAACACCTGCCTCTGATTGAGAACCATATCAGGCCAGACATAGAAATAGACAAACAAAACAACCAACATAGAATGCCCACTCAGATCACACCCTGACCAACCAAAACATAGAAACATACAAAGCAAACTATGGTCAGGGTGTGACATCTCTCTATTATTATTCTGACATTTCACATTCTTAAAGTAAAGTGGTGATCCTAACTGACCTAAAACAGGGAATCTTTACTAGGATTAAATGTCAGGAATTGTGAAAAACTGAGTTTAAATGTATTTGGCTAAGGTGTATGTAAACTTCTGACTTCAACTGTACATGACTCTATATGAATATAATGCTTTCAATACAGAATGCAGGTATTGCAGGCTCATTATTGAGGGACATTAATGCCAACAAAAACTGCATTTGTATTCAGAAATGTATTTTGAATGGAAAATGATTGAATTCAGATTCCATTTCTGTTGGAACTAATATCACTCCCATACACCATAGAGTGCAACATCTTAATTGGTGGATATGTCATGCCTGTAATCATGGCCATAAACAGAGTGTTTAAGTGTAGGTCTAGTCACTCTGTGTCGGGTGTTGTCATCTATTTCCGTCTCTCGGCCAGATCATTAAGATAGGGTGTTGCTAAGGCCATGGTTTATTTGAGATTGTATTTTGACTGACTATTGCCTAGTGTCTACAGTGAAACAAAATCAAACCACTGACAGTGGAAAAACACTAAGTGACGTCAGAAAGTATTACATGACGATACTATTTGTACCATTAATATTTTATTTAATTATAATTAAGAATACATGTTTTCACTTGACTTGATAGTTTTGCAGCACGCACTTGGCCATAAGTAGACATACCCAGTAGTAGGAAGATTGGATTTTCATAAACTTTTCTTCTATTTGTAGGATGCATTTTGGAAGACGGTTTGCCTTTACACAGGCTCATGCAGTGAGATGCAGTTTATTTATAAAGAGCTGAGAGCTGACCTTCATGGTCATAGCTTTTTATGAGCCGGTAGTGAGTGTTGCCTATCAGCTGGCCATTCAAACAGTCCTAAATGCAGTAAACGACACCATGGAAACCAACAATGCCTTTGATATGTGGTTGACTCATCCAGTTGCCTTAAGATGAATGCATGATAACTGGCTCTGGATGAGTGTGTCTGCTAAATGACTCAAATGTAAATGTTATGTAAATATAACTAACACCGCTATCTCCAACTAACTAACACACTGAGAAATCATTTCAATCCAAGCCATCCAATCATTTGAATTTAAAAAGGCATTATAAATTCAATTATTATTGTTTTATTATTAAGACCTCATAATACAATGATGCCGAATCAATGGTTAAACTTCACTTCAAAAGGAGAGGGATGTGGTAATAAACATATTCTAACTTTCTTGTTGCTTGTTGAGGTACAGTAATATTTCCTGTGTTGAGCTGAGGGGTTGTGTACCTGTTTTCAGGCCTGACATCAGAGAGGTAGCTGCGGCTACTGGCTCTGCTACTCCCTATGACATCATCTCCATTGTGGGAGCTGGACCTCCCGTCCCCCGCAGAGTAGGAGCGGGTCATCAGCCTCCTGGAACTCATTCTCCAACAGATACCGTTTCTCTTTCAAACTTAAATTCCCAGGAGAAACGTCCTCAGAGAAGGCAACAGATGATGATGTACATCCATCAAAACAAATGAGGTTTTCTTCTGTGGCTGTAATCTGTTATGGTCTAAATCTGGGAGATAGCAGCTGAAAGAGAGATAAAGATAACACTAAGTTATTTTTAATAACAAGATACAAAATCAAGATGATGCCCTTTTTTGGTAAATATTTATGAGCTTGAAAACATGTTTAAAAAAAAGCAAACACTTCTATTGTCTTCGTCAATTGTAGTGTAATGCCTTATACTATAGAGACTGATATCAGCAACAGAGATGTTTGTTCAAAGTAATGTTGTTATGTTCAGTTGGTAACACATCCATAATATCATCATTCATCAACAAGCTATCTTCCATCAGATCGCTGAGGTAAACTCACCATTCATAGCTTTCCTTTTGTCTCTTTGTATAAGGACCCACCACTCTCTCCGGCTCAAGGCACTGTGCAATTTCCAAACAAACATGAGCATGTGTACCCTGCCAAACCTATTTATAACAGGCCTACAAATAGGCACAAGAGCACATCACATTTTCCAAAACTAGCCTTCGAACCATTTTAAGTACAATACCCAACAACCACAAGGAAAACTGCCTTTGGGAAAGAATCCGTAGAAAATAGTTTTTATCATATCTGTTCCAGCATTGTGGAAGAGATGAATCCATATGGAACCATGCTTAGTCAGAAGCCACAAGGCCATCTAAGAGTTGGTTGTCCTCCAAATTTTACGAATTGGGTTAAGCAAGTTAGGCCACCATGAGTGTGTGACTTGGTTACCATTGGAAAACGTGCCCTCTAAAACAGCAGAGGGTCTTTCATGTGGCCCAATGGGTGACTGAGCTTTTTCTTCTCTTAAACAGCGTGCATGCTTAGTGTTTGATACCGCCCGTGGTGCTAAAGTATCATATGACCCTGTCAATCAGAATGATGACACCAGCCTTAAAAGTCAATTTAAAAGAGCTGTAAATTCAGGCATCCAGTCCCATCGCTCCCACTTTCCAAACATAAAAGTGTTTGGTTACAATGACTGACCTTCCACAGCAACAGGCTTGTTGATCCTGCAAATGACAAATATACTGGGACAAATGTGAGTCTAAATGCAATAGAACATTTTGCTATGGTTACTTCTCTGTGATATTTTTATGCTAGTGATATAACATGTAATAAACAAGTGCTGTTCTCAGTGAGTTTTTCACAGAATTGCCGTGCAAGTTGTGGATGTCAGTTTCATCATCTGTTGGGCTGCTGTTTGGTTAAGCTGTGATGACACTGTTCGACCACCCTGTCATCAGATTACAGATTACACAGATTACACATGCATACGTGCCTCCTGCGCTGCTATTTTAAATGAAACTTTAAAAAAATTCCATTGCCGTGTCTCAGTAAGTTCCAGGCCCTGTCTTTTACATAGCAGGTTGATGTCTCAGTAAGTATTTTACATGGAAAGCTGATGCAGTGTGTCTCTGCTTATTATCAAGCTGAATTATTCCACTCTTTTGCTGGCTCCCACCACCACCAACCACGCTGTGGTGACGGATGTACATGAACTGGACTGGACTGGACACACACACACACACACACACACACACACACACACACACACACACACACACACACACACACACACACAGCAGCTGGCTCAGAGCCTTCAATCAGAAGCCAAGGTAGGGACAAAGAGGGAGGCCCTCGGCTAGCCTCTGCCTGGCTGTACATTCTTAGAGAGGTGTGTATGCTGCTATGCTGCTGGGATCAAAGCACAACACAGACCACTACATAGACCAATAGACCACGAGGCCATGTCACATGACCCTGAAACAAATGGCCTATGATGTAATGGAAGGGATTTTCTACAAGATGTGTGGAAAGAGAGAATGACAGATTGTACAAGGGTATCAGATTATGTCAACTGTGGTTGATATCCTCTTTGACCTCACAGAGGCTGCCTTGGATACATCTTTGGTATAGTTGACGTCTAAAGTAGCTGTCACACCCTGATCTGTTTCACCTGTCTTTGTGATTGTCTCCACCCCCCTCCAGGTGTCGCCCATCTTCCCATTATCCCCTGTGTATTTATACTGGTGTTCTCTGTTTGTCTGTTGCCAGTTTGTCTTGTTTGTCAAGTCAACCAGTGTTTTTGTGGCTCAGCGCCTACTTTTTCCAGTCTCTCTTTTTCGTGCCCTCCTGGTTTTGACCCTTGCCTGCCCTGTCTCTGAGCCTGCCCTCCCGCCTGAGCCTGCCTGCCGACCTGTACCTTTGCCCCACGTCTGGATTATTGACCGCTGCCTGCCCTGGGCCTGCCTGCCGTCCGGTACCGTTGCTCCAACTCTGGATTGTTGACCGCTGCCTGCCCTGGGCCTGCCTGCCGTCCGGTACCGTTGCTCCACCTCTGGATTATTGACCGCTGCCTGCCTTGATCCTGCCTGCCATCCGGTACCGTTGCTCCACCTCTGGATTATTGACCGCTGCCTGCCCTGGGCCTGCCTGCCGTCCGGTACCGTTGCTCCACCTCTGGTTATCTGACTCCGGCCTGCCTTGACCTGTCTATTGCCTGCCCCTGTTGGATTATTAAACAATTGTTCATTTGACGTTGTCTGCATCTGGGTTTTACCTTCATACCTGATGTAACGGTTTTCATATAGTGGTGATGAAGGAGAGTCGGACCAAACTGCAGCGTGTCGATTGCGATCCATGTTTAATATAACAAAGAAACACGAACTTACAAAAAACAATAAACGAAACCGAAACAGCCTATCTGGTGCAAACTAACAAAGAGTACACATAGGACACTAAGGACAATCACCCACGACAAACTCAAAGAATATGGCTGCCTAAATATGGTTCCCAATCAGAGACAACGATAAGCACCTGCCTCTGATTGAGAACCACTCCAGACAGCCATAGACCTTGCTAGACAACCCACTAAGCTACAATCCCAATACCACCACCAAAACCCCAAGACAAACACACCACAATTACAAAAACCCATGCCACACCCTGGCCTGACCAAATACATAAAGATAAACACAAAATACTTTGACCATGGCGTGACAGAACCCCCCTAAGGTGCGGACTCCCGAACGCACCTCAAAACAATAGGGAGGGTCCGGGTGGGCGTCTGTCCATGGTGGCGGCTCCGGCGCGGGACGTGGACCCCACTCCTTTAATGTCTTAGTCCCCTCTCCCTTCGTCCCTGGATAGTCCACCCTCGCCGCCGACCATGGCCTAGTAGTCCTCACCCAGAACCCCACTGGACTGAGGAGCAGATCGGGACTGAAGGACAGCTCGGGACCGAGGCAGCTCGGGAGTGAGAGAAAGCTCAGGAGTGAGAGGAAGCTCAGGAGTGAGAGGAAGCTCAGGAGTGAGAGGAAGCTCAGGAGTGAGAGGAAGCTCAGGAGTGAGAGGAAGCTCAGGAGTGAGAGGAAGCTCAGGCAGGTAGATAGATCTACCAGCTCCTGGCTGGCTGGTGGTTTCAGCAGATCCTGGCTGACTGGCAGATCCTGGCTGACTGGCAGATCCTGGCTGACTGGCAGATCTGGAAGAGTCTGGTTGACTGGCAGATCTGGAAGAGTCTGGTTGACTGGCAGATCTGGAAGAGTCTGGTTGACTGGCAGATCTGGAAGAGTCAGGTTGACTGGCAGATCTGGAAGAGTCTGGTTGACTGGCAGATCTGGAAGAGTCTGGTTGACTGGCAGATCTGGAAGAGTCTGGCTGACTGGCAGATCTGGAAGAGTCTGGCTGACTGGCAGATCTGGCGGCGCTGGGCAGACTGGCGGCGCTGGGCAGACTGGCGGCGCTGGGCAGACTGGCGATGCTGGGCAGACTGGCGGCGCTGGGCAGACTGGCGGTGCTGGGCAGACTGGCGGTGCTGGGCAGACTGACGACGCTGGGCAGACTGGCGGTGCTGGGCAGACTGGCGGTGCTGGGCCGACTGGCGGTGCTGGGCAGACTGGCGATGCTGGGCAGACTGACGGCGCTGGGCAGACTGGCGACGCTGGGCAGACTGGGGGCACTGGCGGCGCTGGGCAGACTGGGGGCACTAGCTGCTCCATATAGGCTGACAGCTCTGGCGGCTTCTTACAGACTGACCGCTCTGGCGGCTCCGTGCTGACTGGCAGCTCCTTGCAGACTGGCAGCTCCTTACAGACGGACAGCTCCGTGCAGACTGACAGCTCCTTGCAGACTGGCAGCTCCATGCAGACTGGCAGCTCCATGCAGACTGGCAGCTCCATGCAGACTGGCAGCTCCATGCAGACTGGCTGCTCTATGCAGACTGACAGCTCTGGCTGCTTCATGCAGACTGACAGCTCTGGCTGCTCCATGTAGACTGGCTGCTTCATGCAGACTGGCAGCTAGGGCTGCTTCATGTAGACTGACAGCTCTGGCTGCTCCATGCGGACTGACAGCTCTGGCTGCTCCATGTAGACTGACTGCTTCATGCAGACTGGCAGCTCTGGCTGCTTCATGCAGACTGGCAGCTCTGGCTGCGCTGAACAGGCGGGAGACTCCTGCAGCGCTGTGTCGGAGGAAGGCTCTGGCTGCGCTGAACAGGCGGGAGACTCCGGCAGCGCTGGAGATGAGGAAAGCTCTAACAGCGCTAGATAGGCGGGAGACTCCGGCAGCGCAGGAGAGGAGAAAGGCTCCGACAGCGCTGGAGAGGCGAGGCGCACTGTAGGCCTGATGCGTGGTGCTGGTACTGGTGGTACTGGACCGAGGACACGCACAGGAAGCCTGGTGCGGGGAGCTGCTACCGGAGGGCTGGGGTGTGGAGGTGGTACTGGATAGACCGGACCGTGCAGGCGCACTGGAGCTCTTGAGCACCGAGCCTGCCCAACCTTACCTGGCTCGATGCCCACTCTAGCCCGGCCGATACGAGGAGCTGGAATATACCAAACCGGGCTGTGCACCCGCACTGGAGACACCGTGCGCTCCACAGCATAACACGGTGCCTGCCCGGTCTCTCCAGCCCCCAGTAAGCACAGGGAGTTTGCGCAGGTCTCCTACCTGGCATAGCCATACTCCCTGTGAGCCCCCCAAGAAATTTTTGGGGCTGACTCTCGGGCTTCCATCCGCTCTGCCGTGCTAGCTCCTCATAATGCCGCCTCTCTGCTTTTGCTGCCTCCAGCTCGGCTTTGGGGCGACAATAATCTCCAGGCTCATTCCAGGGTCCTTTACCGTCCAATTCCTCCTCCCATGTCCATTTCTCCAGGTGGTGCAACCTCTCCCACTGTAGCTGCTGCTGCTCCTGCTGCTGCTGCGTCTGTTGCCTCTTCTCCTGTTGCTCCTTTGGGCGGCTACACTCCCCTGGTTTAGCCCAGGGTCCTCTCCCGTCGAAGATCTCCTCCCATGACCAGAAATCCTTGTTGAGCATCTCCTTTTTCGGCTGCTCCTGCCTGTTGACACGCCGCTTGGTCCGTTGGTGGTGGGTGATTCTGTAACGGTTTTCATATAGTGGTGATGAAGGAGAGTCGGACCAAACTGCAGCGTGTCGATTGCGATCCATGTTTAATATAACAAAGAAACACGAACTTACAAAAAACAATAAACGAAACAGCCTATCTGGTGCAAACTAACAAAGAGTACACATAGGACACTAAGGACAATCACCCACGACAAACTCAAAGAATATGGCTGCCTAAATATGGTTCCCAATCAGAGACAACGATAAGCACCTGCCTCTGATTGAGAACCACTCCAGACAGCCATAGACCTTGCTAGACAACCCACTAAGCTACAATCCCAATACCACCACCAAAACCCCAAGACAAACACACCACAATTACAAAAACCCCATGCCACACCCTGGCCTGACCAAATACATAAAGATAAACACAAAATACTTTGACCAGGGCATGACACCTGATAGTAGCATTTGTTACACCATATGTTTTGCCTACTGATTATGGAAATAGAAAATCACATTATTGTAATTATATTGAATTTACAGCTGATTTATGATCATTATCCCATTGCATAAATGAGGAAACCTGATACTCAGACGTTACATTATTATTTGTGTTGACCTCATGGTCTGGATCAGATGGTGGGTTTGAAAAGCATGTTTTGTATTGTGTAGCGTCATACCGGCTATCTATAGCAGTTCCTAATGTCCTGTAGCCTTGTTGGACTGATGTCTAGATGTCTGTGAATGATGTTGAGGAACACCAGAGGCACTGCCTTTACAAAAACATAATCCCATGGCAAAATAGTTATACAAGACAGACGAAATGTAGGTTCACTGGCTTCTGTTTCTGTTGATTAAACTGACATATTTTTATGAACATTTTCTGGAGTTCATCCCATTTTTACCCCTTTACAAGGCAATCTCTTGTTAATTTTGGACAGCACCTTCAAAAGAAATGTTTCTATATTAATGTACACACTCTATAATGCTAATATCCAATTCTGAATGAGTGTAAAATGGTTATACAAGCCTTCTTTATTCAATGCAAGACAGCATAGAGTCATGTGCTTGCCCAAAATATTGAGTAAACTGTGCTGCTCTAAGTGAAACCAAAAAGCAGCCAATGAAATCACATTATCACAAGGTGAGTGGCTGTTAAAGAAAGGAAGGAGGACTGCTTTATGGCACCTTGTTGGGATATAGTTCTGGTGTGGTAGTAGATAAGGGGCTGAGCCGCTGTAACTTCATCTTGATTCCACCATGGCCGGCGGGGTCATAATCCACTTCATTGACATCGTAAATAGTGACCTTTAACGCCTCATGGCCCTGAACTTTTCACCCAGCTTCCTCCCACTCTGTTACAAGGTCATGTAGAACCAGGTAACTTGATTTACTCTACAGCTGTGATACAAGATATCATGTTGGTTCTGATATGAGACAACATGTTGATTTCTACAGTATTTATAAATGGGAGAAGTTGTAATGCTTATCTGCCTGTCAGCTATACAGGATACAGGATAACTGATCCCCTAATTATGATCAAATGAATACATCTATGTCGTCTCTAGGCCTCAGCAGTTTCAACAGAAGCTAAACACAACCAGAGCCCCTTCAGATGTAGGCCTACTACAATATGCCTCAGTGCTAGACATGTGTAAAGTTACTCAAGTCAATATCTAATTGGAAAGAAATACACTTCTCTGTACAGTTTAGCAATTTAATAATTTCAATTCAAACAGGTGCTCTTGTCTGCAAAGAGTACAAATACCCAGGTGCCTGAGTTTAAGCAGTACTGAAAACTTCACTACTTCCCTCTAGTGGTCCACTAGCAAACGAGCAAGGAAGTAGACTGTGTGTGGCCACTACTATGAAACGTCTGTGTTATCACTCCTATAGACATCTTCACATGCACCCAGGTGGGCCAACAGTTCATTACTGTTTGAAAGCAGAACATTAAACTCCACTGACTTTTCAGACTGCTTTCATAAACATTGTGTGTGTGTGATTGAGATCACAAAGCTATGTAAGATATACAGTAGTGCGTCCAGCTTCAAATGGCTTCGGCTAAGATTAAAATACAACATATCACATTTAGGGTATCAGAACTATGGAACATTGGAACATGGTGTTCCGTTTTGATTGGACTCATGAGGGTTAAGATCCAAGCTAATTGGAGCGGCTAGGTGTTGACATGACGTCTTGTGCCAGAGTGATTGGCTGGCTGAACTGTGGTATGTCCTAAATAGTACCCTATTCCCTATGTAATGCACCACTTCTGACCTCTGGTCAAATGTAGTGCACTGTATATAGGCTATATTGGAGTGCTGTTTACCCCTCTCATGTAGCATGATGCCAAGTCCTGTTCTCGCTCCTTACCCCCTAGCCAGCCGGTAGGGTTGTTTTGATGTTTGACAGCCTGGGGTCAGGTCACTGTGGATACTGGGCTTGGATTTGTAAGACTGTCCTGGGCTGCTGAATCTATGACATCATCTCTTGGTTATTCATACCCAGACAGTGTTGACCCAAGGCCAGAAGGAGGAATAGGAAGAAGATGTGACCCCGTGGAAGGACAGCTGAACAACACCCAGACACCCCTCCTCACTCAGGGTCACATTTATGCTTGTGACCACACCCATTCTGCAGTGCCATGAACCAATCCACTGCCGCATGCTATCACAGACAGGTGTTACTACCATGCTGTCATGTCCATGAATGATGATTGGTAAATGTGTTTACCTCCTGTTGTTAAAAAGTATTTGCCCACTCATGTAATGTTGAACACATATCAGAATTTTAACAGCACCATAGGCCCATTCCAGAAGTTAGCCTTAGCAAAGACCTAGGATTAGCTTACCCCACATTTTTTTATGTATATTTTTTTATACTTCAAGGGGTCTTAAAATTAAAAATCAAATAGCAAAATGATCCATGGTATGACCTTCTTAAAACAATTCCATATAGCTTAGTAAACCCGAACATATGCATTAAACTGTATGTGTAGACGGCTTGACAGAAATGGTAGCAGAAGGTGAATATTGAAATGTTGTGGCACACATATCCAGATGATACTCTCTTTTTTTACGCTATCGGTGTGATCGAGGCGTTAAACTGTTAAGTGCCAAAAATAAGGGGTCAAATATATGTCAACAAAAATAACAAATGTTTCCTGATCTTTCTTATATCTCTCAGATATAGGCCAGACACCTCAGAACAAACTTCTTTTGATTTTTTGGGGGGGACTATGTGTTGTTCCATGTCGTGAATCTGTTATTCATAACGTTTGTATGGGCTAATAGCAGTAAGGCCAAATAAAATGTTTCATCAAATAATTTGTGTATATATTTTTTTTATACTTCAATGGGTCTTAAAATTCAAATCCAAATAGCAAAATGATCCTTGGTATGACCTACTTAAAACAATTCCATATAGGTTAGTAGAACATAGACAGGGTTTAGACTCTTACGGGTTAAACAAAACTTGGTTGAAACATGAGTATTTCATTAATGATAGGCCTAATTGATAAGTGATATAATTGACAGCTTCCCGATACTCACAGGGCTGTTGTTTAGCCTAATATATTCATCTCCTACAGTTACATGCATTCCACATGTGTCGATAGCCTATTCTGTCTTAATCCCAATAATCAATCGATGAAAAAAATCTGCGATCCAATCCACCCCTCTACTTATTATAAGCGCACACTGAGATAACGGTAAAGCAGGTAGGGCAGGTACATACTATTATGTCAACCATTTCCAGCGGCTTCTCCTCGTGGTCTAGTGGCCCACCTGCTCAAGACTACCAAGAGCAGACTGCACTAGAAATTACACACCACCTGAGGGAGCCAACAGCCTATTGCATAACCAGACAATCCTAATAGTAGGCCTAGTCTATAAAATACATTATAGACTCCCCGGACGAGATCAATTATGGGCATATTAGGCTATAATAAGTTACATGATCATTGTTTTACCTTACCTCAGTGGTTACTGTTGGCAATTATGGACATTGCATATTCCCTGGGTTATTTCAAAGGTTGAATATAGAAAAATATGACTATTGTATTCTCTGTATTATGAAACAGTCTACGATTAACACCTCTCGCTCGCCAACCTCCTTTCCAGCGACTCTCCTCGAGCGCGTCATGCACTCATTTGCATACGGTACGATTTGAAATACAATGTAAACAGCTCTTGAACTGAGCAGCTCATCGAAACAGGTCGAGCAGTCCTTGCTGGCTATTCGTATCCTTGGTGGTGTAGGCTAACTGGTATTATTTCAGCTGATGGGCATGGCCCTGCATTCTGATGGAAACGTGGGAGATTCGAAATGACTATTCGTCACATTGCTCCCGCGGAGAACCGACCTGTGGTTACACACAGAAATGTAGCCAATTTCCTCGGCTTTGACTGTCGCGCAGACACGTCATTCAGAGACTAGTCCTTGGCCCGCCCAGCAGCTTTTGACTGAATAGAGCAATGAAGAGTGTGGAGGTATGATAACAGTTTAACTGGACCTCAGCAGCAGGCTAACATTTTATCACATTGAGTGATACAGTATACGTTATTTGGTTGCCCAGCCGTTGAGCATTCAGCGCGATATCACATCTGGGCTACCGGAAATACGATGCTCAACCACCGCTGTAGGTTGACATTGCTGCTATCCAGGTGTTGGACCAAAGAGGAGGGACGTTGTTGATGTGACATTACATCTATGCTGTGTGCAGTTTTTTGTGGTCCCATTCACAGACACAGAGCAAGAAGATGCTGAGCCGTTTTATGAGTGGCAGCATCAGGAATCTGGAACGAGAATACAACTGTACGGTGAGGCTGCTGGATGACTCGGAGTACACCTGCACGATCCAGGTCAGTTCCTGTTTAGCGAGCAGGGAACCTATTATATTTATACTGTTTCTGTCACCGTTGGTTGCCCCACTGTGGGTCATGTCTCTTTCGCCTGAGTATCTGCTACTTGTGCGCATCACATGACAGCTTGATGAAAATATAGAAAACCGTAATCTGCATTGCGTATTAAATGTGTAACGATCTAATGTATCTCATCGGGTATTTGATGTCATTCTGCTGGCTGAATTTTGGAAGCATGGCTTCAGTGCACTGCAACTGTCCTGAATCGTTCATCATACAATATTGATCATCTATGGATCATCTATTGATCTATGACACTTTTCATATTTTCTGTTTGTCTGGGTTTTAGACTGGCCTTGGCCTAGGTAAAGAGTGATAATCAGCATCAATAACAGTTTGTGAGTGTGTCTCCTAACCTGGACGCTTAGAGATGTGACAGTTCTCCTCACCATCATATTAGTAATGACAACATGTAGAGACCTTCACCATCCACAACATCGCTGGGATCTGACAACAAAGGAAAACTATAGCCTACTTTCCAATGTGACTGAAACACTGAATTGAAAGGAAATGGCAGGATTTAACACCAACCATGTAAAGTCTGTAAACAAATGCTGATACTGTTTCAGAGAATCTACAGTATAAGAAGAGGTCAGTCAATCAATCAGCCATCTGCAATCAATCAACATGACCATTGTTTGCGTTCTTTGTATCAGAACCTCTGACTTTCTGAGTATTGTAATGACCCTGGCCTTCCTTTTGCTGATCCATGCCTGATCAGGCCCTTGCATCTGCTCTAAGAGAGAGACAAAGTATTGAAACACAAGACACATCTCCAGGACACACATTTTAAGGCTTGTCACAAGTCACATTTGAATCACTCTCAGACTGTTGTTGATGATCTGCAATTCTCTCACAGAGAGAGGGAAGGGGAGGCAGATGGACAGACAGACAGACAGACAGACAGACAGACAGACAGACAGACAGACAGACAGACAGACAGACAGACAGACAGACAGACAGACAGACAGACAGACAGACAGGTGCATTGGAAGAGAACATGTGAGAGAGTGTATGGGAGAAAGAGAGCTTCAGCTTTTTATATACTGCATTTGGGCATTATTAGTCTGTGTACCTCAACGCTTTAGGGCTGCACTGCTCACAGCCGTACTCAGCTTATAATGTGCTCTCTGGTTCTATTCTGAATGCATCTCTGGATCTTCTGCTCTCTATTGTTACAGGGTGGTTTGGAACAGGACATATTCAAACCCTTTATGATACTGATTACAGTCGAATGGCCAAAGTGCCATCTAGTGGCCTCATGGGTGGAATGTTATTAATATTTGTCATAATTTCGTTTATCAATATTGTTTAAAAAAATGCTGAAAATCCTGTTTTATATGTCAAACGGTTTTGTTATAGTTCTTCTGTGATGTATATAATGTGTAACATTGGGATACAAACTCAAAATGATCTGAAATGGTACAGGTATCTTCTTTTTTGTAAGCCTATAACCATGTGTGTTTCAAAGTAGATTTGTTTTAGACTACCAATAAACACTCTGTGTGACCCTGATTTAGCCCACTGGAGTAATTAAATAACAGTTTAAAAAAATAAGGGAACTCAAGATTTTGAGATGCACTGACTTTGTGGCAGGATGAGCATTTTAACTTCTGATGGTGTTTGGTCTTCCTCACCCTGAAGGAAACTGGAATCACTCCTAGCCAAGTATTGAAGTGTACTGTATTTTCCCCAAAGCTCTTCTAGTCTTATGGCACATTGGTATTCTTTAATTTTACCCTCTTCAATTCACCTGGAATTCATACAAGTTTAAAACAGAAACAAGTACATGTATTAATGACATTAGACAGGAGCTTGAATGAAATATGTCTCTGTCTTTCATAGAACATTATTGATCCAGAAGAGCAGAGAAGTCCTCTCCTCCTCATCAGTATGGGTGACTGAGGCACTGGCACAGAGTCGGTGGTGTCCCAAATGGCACCCTATGTAGTGCACTATATTGGACCAGGGTGCATAGGAGTCTGGTCAAAAGTAGCGTGCCATTTGGGACGTCCACAGTCTACAGGCCTCAATCAAGATGCTGCATTCTGTGGTGCACTAATGAAATCACCACCGTTCCCTGGAAGTCTAATGCAGGACTTGGATGGAGTTCTGATTTTGTCTTGTAAATGCATTATTGAAATAGACTTCCGCTGCTTTCGTCTAAGTGGGCGTTGTTAAGTTATGTTGTTTACTGCCTGGCGTGTTGCCTGGTAATGTTGGGGTTTGTTAAACTTTTACTGCAGTGGGCTAAACCAGGCTCACACGGAGTGATTCTTGGTAAGTCTTAAACAAAAGTATACACTTCACACACATGGTTATGGGCTTTTAAAAAACAAGACAACTGTACCATGTCAGATATAGAGTTGAAATGTATTACATTTTGAATTTGCATCCCAATATTACACTTTATATACATTACAGAAGATTGAAATATAACATAACAGTTGGACATAGAAACACTGGATTTCAGTCAGGTTTTTTAAAATAATCTTTAAATCTGATTAAATTAGGAAAAATATGAATAACATTTCACCCATGAGGCCAAAGAGGGTGCTTTTGGTCATAGACTGCAGGAAAGGGCTTGGCAGCTTTGTTTTTGTTTTTGGAGCCTACATTCAGATAGAAAAGCCTATTGTAGATGTCAAGTTCGCTTTTCTTTCTTCTCATGCCTATACCATTGCACTGCAAAAATGCTTCACAAATAATCTATAAGCGTATATCATGCTTTATTTATTTATTTATTTTATTTTATTTATTTCACCTTTATTTAACCAGGTAGGCAAGTTGAGAACAGGTTCTCATTTACAATTGCGACCTGGCCAAGATAAAGCAAAGCAGTTCGACAGATACAACGACACAGAGTTACACATGGAGTAAAACAAACATACAGTCAATAATACAGTATAAACAAGTCTATATACGATGTGAGCAAATGAGGTGAGATAAGGGAGGTAAAGGCAAAAAAAGGCCATGGTGACAAAGTAAATACAATATAGCAAGTAAAACACTGGAATGGTAGATTTGCAGTGGAAGAATGTGCAAAGTAGAAATAAAAATAATGGGGTGCAAAGGAGCAAAATAAATAAATAAATACAGTAGGGAAAGAGGTAGTTGTTTGGGCTAAATTATAGGTGGGCTATGTACAGGTGCAGTAATCTGTGAGCTGCTCTGACAGTTGGTGCTTAAAGCTAGTGAGAGAGATAAGTGTTTCCAGTTTCAGAGATTTTTGTAGTTCGTTCCAGTTATTGGCAGCAGAGAACTGGAAGGAGAGGCGGCCAAAGAAAGAATTGGTTTTGGGGGTGACCAGAGAGATATACCTGCTGGAGTGCGTGCTATAGGTGGGTGATGCTATGGTGACCAGCGAGCTGAGATAAGGGGGGACTTTACCTAGCAGGGTCTTGTAGATGACATGGAGCCAGTGGGTTTGGCGACGAATATGAAGCGAGGGCCAGCCAACGAGAGCGTACAGGTCGCAATGGTGGGTAGTATATGGGGCTTTGGTGACAAAACGGATTGCACTGTGATAGACTGCATCCAATTTGTTGAGTAGGGTATTGGAGGCTATTTTGTAAATTACATCGCCGAAGTCGAGGATTGGTAGGATGGTCAGCTTTACAAGGGTATGTTTGGCAGCATGAGGGAAGGATGCTTTGTTGCGAAATAGGAAGCCAATTCTAGATTTAACTTTGGATTGGAGATGTTTGATGTGGGTCTGGAAGGAGAGTTTACAGTCTAACCAGACACCTAGGTTTTTGTAGTTGTCCACGTATTCTAAGTCAGAGCCGTCCAGAGTAGTGATGTTGGACAGGTGGGCAGGTGCAGGCAGCGATCGGTTGAAGAGCATGCATTTAGTTTTACTTGTATTTAAGAGCAATTGGAGGCCACGGAAGGAGAGTTGTATGGCATTGAAGCTTGCCTGGAGGGTTGTTAACACAGTGTCCAAAGAAGGGCCAGAAGTATACAGAATGGTGTCGTCTGCGTAGAGGTAGATCAGAGACTCACCAGCAGCAAGAGCGACATCATTGATGTATACAGAGAAGAGAGTCGGTCCAAGAATTGAACCCTGTGGCACCCCCATAGAGACTGCCAGAGGTCCGGACAGCAGACCCTCCGATTTGACACACTGAACTCTATCAGAGAAGTAGTTGGTGAACCGGGCGAGGCAATCATTTGAGAAACCAAGGCTGTCGAGTCTGCCGATGAGGATGTGGTGATTGACAGAGTCGAAAGCCTTGGCCAGATCAATGAATACGGCTGCACAGTAATGTTTCTTATCGATGGCGGTTAAGATATCGTTTAGGACCATGAGCGTGGCTGAGGTGCACCCATGACCAGCTCTGAAACCAGATTGCATAGCAGAGAAGGTATGGTGAGATTCGAAATGGTCGGTAATCTGTTTGTTGACTTGGCTTTCGAAGACCTTAGAAAGGCAGGGTAGGATAGATATAGGTCTGTAGCAGTTTGGGTCAAGAGTGTCCCCCCTTTGAAGAGGGGGATGACCGCAGCTGCTTTCCAATCTTTGGGAATCTCAAGACGACACGAAAGAGAGTTTGAACAGGCTAGTAATAGGGGTGGCAAGAATTTCGACAGATAATTTTAGAAAAAAAAGGTCCAGATTGTCTAGCCCGGCTGATTTGTAGGGGTCCAGATTTTGCAGCTCTTTCAGAACATCAGCTGACTGGATTTGGGAGAAGGAGAAATGGGGAAGGCTTGGGCGAGTTGCTGTGGGGGGTGCAGTGCTGTTGACCGGGGTAGGGGTAGCCAGGTGGAAAGCATGGCCAGCCAGAGAAAAATGCTTATTGAAATTCTCAATTATAGTGGATTTATCAGTGGTGACAGTGTTTCCTATCTTCAGTGCATTGGGCAGCTGGGAGGAGGTGTTCTTATTCTCCATGGACTTTACAGTGTCCTGGTCCTTCCGGCGCCGACAGAGATGGCCGCCTCGCTTCGCGTTCCTAGGAAACTATGCAGTTTTTTGTTTTTTTACATGTTATTTCTTACATTGGTACCCCAGGTCATCTTAGGTTTCATTACATACAGTCGAGAAGAACTACTGAATGTAAGAGCAGCGTCAACTCACCATCAGTACGACCAAGAATATGACTTTCGCAAAGCGGATCCTGTGTTCTGCCTTTCACCCAGGACAACGGAATGGATCCCAGCCAGCGACCCAAAAAAAACGACTTCGTAAAAGAGGGAAACGAAGCGGTCTTCTGGTCAGACTCCGGAGACGGGCACATCGCGCACCACTCCCTAGCATACTTCTCGCCAATGTCCAGTCTCTTGACAACAAGGTTGATGAAATCCGAGCAAGGGTAGCATTCCAGAGGGACATCAGAGACTGTAACGTTCTTTGCTTCACGGAAACATGGCTCACTCGAGAGACGCTATCGGAGTCGGTGCAGCCAGCTGGTTTCTCCACGCATTGCGCCGACAGAAACAAACATCTTTCTGGTAAGAAGAGGGGTGGGGGCGTATGCTTTATGGTTAACGAGACGTGGTGTGGTCACAACAACATACAGGAACTCAAGTCCTTCTGTTCACCTGATTTAGAATTCCTCACAATCAAATGTCGACCGCATTATCTACCAAGGGAATACTCTTCGATTATAATCACAGCCGTATATATTCCCCCCCAAGCAAAGTTAAAGTGGCTAGTGATACATGTATTACATAAAGATGCAGTAGATGATATAGAGTACAGTATATACATATACATATGAGATGAATAATGTAGGGTATGTAAACATTATATTAGGTAGCATTGTTTAAAGTGGCTAGTGATATATTTTACATCATTTCCCATCAATTCCCATTATTAAAGTGGCTGGAGTTGAGTCAGTGTGTTGGCAGCAGCCACTCAATGTTAGTGGTGGCTGTTTAACAGTCTGATGGCCTTGAGATAGACTGCATCTTTATGTAATACATGTATCACTAGCCACTTTAAACTATGCCACTTTGTTTACAAACTCATCTCATATGTATATACTGTACTCGATACCATCTACTGCATCTTGCCTATGCCACTCTGTACCATCACTCATTCATATCTTCATATCTTTATGTACATATTCTTTATCCGTTTACACTTGTGTGTATAAGGTAGTAGTTTTGGAATTGTTAGTTAGATTACTCGTTGGTTATTACTGCATTGTCGGAACTGGAAGCACAAGCATTTCGCTACACTCGCATTAACATCTGCTAACCATGTGTATGTGACAAATACATTTGATTTGATTTTTATTTGAACTTTTTTGAGTTAGTGTTGCAGGAAGCAAATTTCTGCTTGAAAAAGTTAGCCTTGGCTTTTCTAACTGCCTGTGTATAATGGTTTCTAGCTTCCCTGAACAGCTGCATATCACGGGGGCTGTTCGATGCTAATGCAGAACGCCATAGGATGTTTTTGTGTTGGTTAAGGGCAGTCAGGCCTGGGGAGAACCAAGGGCTATATCTGTTCCTGGTTCTAAATTTCTTGAATGGGGAATGCTTATTTAAGATGGTGAGGAAGGCATTTTTAAAGAATAACCAGGCATCCTCTACTGACGGGATGAGATCAATATCCTTCCAGGATACCCCGGCCATGTCGATTTGAAAGGCCTGCTCGCTGAAGTGTTTCAGGGAGTGTTTGATAGTGATGAGTGGAGGTCGTTTGACCGCTGACCCATTACGGATGCAGGCAATGAGGCAGTGATCGCTGAGATCTTGGTTGAAGACAGCAGAGGTGTATTTAGAGGGCACGTTGGTTAGGATGATATCTATGAGGGTGCCCGTGTTTAAGGCTTTGGGGAGGTACCTGGTAGGTTCATTGATCATTTGTGTGAGATTGAGGGCATCAAGCTTAGATTGTAGGATGGCTGGGGTGTTAAGCATGTCCCAGTTTAGGTCACCTAACAGCACGAGCTCTGAAGATAGATGGGGAAATCAGTTCACATATGGTGTCCAGAGCACAGCTGGGGGCAGAGGGTGGTCTATAGCAGGCGGCAATGGTGAGAGAATTGTTTTTAGAGAGGTGGATTTTTAAAAGTAGAAGTTCAAATTGTTTGGGTACAGACCTGGATAGTAGGACAGAACTCTGCAGGCTATCTTTGCAGTAGATTGCAACACCGCCCCCTTTGGCAGTTCTATCTTGTCTGAAAATGTTGTAGTTTGGGATGAAAATTTACGGTTACAGAAGTCATCAAAAGAGAGCGCCTGGGGAATAGGAGTGGAGCTAGGCACTGCAGGGGCTGGATTCACCTCTACATCGCCAGAGGAACAGAGGAGGAGTAGGATAAGGGTACGGCTAAAAGCAATAAGAATTGGTCGTCTAGAACGTCTAGAACAGAGAGTAAAAGGAGGTTTCTGGGGGCGATAAAATAGCTTCAAGGTATAATGTACAGACAAAGGTATGGTAGGATGTAAATACAGTGTAGGTAAACCTAGGTATTGAGTGATGATGAGAGAGATATTGTCTCTAGAAACATCATTGAAACCAGGAGATGTCATCGCATGTGTGGGTGGTGGAACTAATAGGTTGGATAAGGTATAGTGAGCAGGACTAGAGGCTCTACAGTGAAATAAGCCAATAAACACTAACCAGAACTGCAATGGACAAGGCATATTGACATTAAGGAGAGGCATGCTTAGTCGAGTGATCAAAAGGGTCCAGTGAGTAGTGAGGTTGGTTGGGGTCACGGCGATTCAGACAGCTAGCCGGGCCATTGGTAGCAAGCTAGCATAGGATGGAGGTCTGTTTTTAGCCACCTCGTGTGTTTCCGTCGGTAGGATTAGTGGGGTTCCGTGTGGTAGAGGGGATCAATCCAATTCGCAAAAAAAAATTAATAGATATAGTTATAGAAGCCCAAGAAAAAAGAAAAAAAAATGGTCAGATAGGTCTATTCAGATAGCAGCCGATAAGACAGCTAACGATTAGCGGACCGCAGATGGGCGTTCAGGTAACGTCGCGACGGAGGAGCCAGCCGGATATCTCCCTCGGGCAGATAACGTCGGTAGTCCAGTTGTAAAGGCCCGGTGGGGCTCCGCGTTGGCAGTAAAACGGGTCCGGATAGGTGATTGTAGCCCAGGAGTGACTGATGGAACTCTTCAGCTGGCTAGCTCCGGAATAATTGATGTTTGCTCCGGAATCGACGTAAGCCGATAGTCACACGGATAGCAGCTAGCTAGCTGCGAGATCCAGGTATAAATATCCAGAGTTAGCAGTTGAAATCCGGGGACATGGAGAGAAAAATAGGTCCGGTATGTTCCGGTCAGAGCCGCGCCGTACAAAACTGGCAATAGATTTTCGAGCTAAAGGATAGCTGATGACCACAAACCGTGGTCAGCTGAATACTAACGATTAGCCAGTAAAGAAGCTAACTGGCTTCTGATTAGCTTCTGGTTAGCTTCAGGCTAGCTTCTGGATTAGCTTCTGGCTAGCTTCTGGCTAGCTTCTGTCTAGCTTCTGTCTAGCTTCTGGTTAGCTTCTGGCTAGCTTCTGGTTAGCTTCTATGGAGGATTACAGATTTGAGGTAAATAATACTTTCTTTTTTTTAAATATAAATTGGTGAGGCGGGTTGCAGGAGAGTGTTTTGAAGTTGAGTTTATGGAAAATAAAAAATATATATATAAAAAGGTATGCGAAGAAAGTTGTAAATATATATATATATATATATATATATATATATATATATATATATATATACAACAAGACGAGGACAAAAGATGTCTGACTGCTATGCCATCTTGGAGCTTTATAAAGGGTGACATAACCATTCCCACTGTAGGGTCAATTGCCAAATGTGACACAATGCACTATGTATGTTTATCCACCATTTATAGAGTATGACATACACTTATAGATTCTTTGTGAAGCATTTATGTTGTGCTTATGAAGTATGCTATATAAAGCCTTTATTAATTGTACTTTGGTTAAAGTTGGACTGTCATATGTGCATTTGTTACTGTACACAAACATGTTATTACCAAAAGGACTTCTTAAAACTGCATGTGGGCTAATCCCCAATCATTCCCAGTCAAAATAATCTCTCCTAGATGCAATACCAAATAAATCCTGAAACTGAAATTCCACCTAGAGTGAACATTACAGGAGAGAGAGAGGGTTCCAAGTGGGATCATTTCACCCCATGATAATCCTGAGACTGGGATTGTTGTTCCCCTATTTATATGTATTTCTAACTGCTGGCTCAGGCTTAATAGAACCTAGAATAGCAGGAAGATGTGATTTAGACAGCCACAGCTCTGCTTATCAGTCCCTCTAGCTACAGGCCTACTCTACGCCACCAGGCCTAAGTTCAAATAGTATTTGTTGTCTTTCAAATACTTCAGCTGTGCTTAGTTGAATATGCCTGGTGCAGTAGAACTAATGGAATCATACAGTAAAGGCAAACAGAATCAAGCAAACGCTCACAAATACTATTTGAACCAGTCCTGACGCCACAGAGCTGAATCTACACAACACATGTCACTTTGATTCGAAGGCACCCTGCAACAACATGGTTAATCCATAATGTAGAGGAATAGTGAGATAAATCCTCCAAGGCTTTGGTGCTCTCTCAGATTAGGATGATTTGCGGTCACGACAGTAATAACCATGATTCTAAGATGTCACTGGATACATCCCAAATGTCACCCTATTCCCTATTTAGTGCCCTACTTTTGATCAGGGCTCTATGGGGCAATGGTCAAAAGCAGTGCACTTCATAGGGAATAGGGTGCCATTTAGGATGCAGACACTGACTGCTTTAGCTTGTCCCTTTGATTGCTGCTCTTCCAGCAACGTTTAAAAAATCTCTGATGCCAAATTTCAGAATTTAAACATTTGCATCCTAGTCACTGACAGCTTGAAATGGTGCTGTTTTTTACTACTACGACGTGGACAGACCGGTAGGATTGTCGAGCGTCTGCCGGCGAGACTACTTACCACCTCTGAACAGAGTGGTGGATGTAATTTAAAAAACCAAGTACAAAGCGATTCTACATGTAGAAACGGGTGAAAATGATGGCCATTATGGTCAGTCGCCAACGGTGGGAGGTCCCTATATCCCACCTCTCTGACAGCAAGCGAACGGTGGAGGAGCAGCTCTTTTACTAACTACTCACCATGACAACTGATAAACCCAACATGCATCTCTCTAATACTTGGTTAAGCTGCATGCATGTGAGCTGCTGTGCCCTAACCCATTCCTGGAGGCAGTGCTGTACAGCTGTTAAGATACGGTATGCTCCATAGCAGTTTGGAAGAACAAAACAACTCTGGTTGAGTGCCAACTTCAGGCAGGCGTTGCATGAAACCTTACACCTCCATATTTAGCCAGCAGCACCAGAAGTGGACCTTTAACCACACCAGTCCCAGGTGACCTGTAGAGGGTCGGATAAGAAGCACAGAAATATTTTGATATGGTATTTACGTCCATGGTAGAATTGCAGTTACACACTAATAGCCTATGAATGTTTTGTTTCTTTGGGTCGTTAATTAGTTACTAGTTGTTTTGAATTATACTAAGTCATTACCAGACAATACACATTAATACCATGTCATGTCCTATTAAATATCAGGAACATACCAGAGCACACATTACTGGTTATAAAGTAGAATGCTCAGCCTTACTGGAACATAAGCACAGTTCTGTTGCTTACAAACCTTGATAGATAAACACCTTTCTCTGTAGCTTAGTGAATATGAACCTAGTCGCTGTCAGACAGACATTCGAGTCACAGCGTGCCTGCCTGCAGAGCAGACTGACAGGCTGCTTCCGTCAGCAGTGAGGCAGTGAGGCTGTCTCTGACTGTCTGTTTAGGGTTCAAGCGGCTCTACTGTTGCTGTGCCGACCCACGACAATAAATAATACAAATGTGTGCCAGGAGTGAATATTTCATGGAGCGTTTCACCTCTACCTCAGACTGCTATGATTGCAGGCATCACAGCACACGTGTTTTTGGGGCTGTGTATACACAAACACACACACAGACGCACACACAGACATGTGCGCACATGCGCACCACACACCACAGATATGTTGTTGCTAGTAGTGATTTTTCATTTCATTGTGGTGCAGGCAGGAAGCAAAAATATAATTTTTAGCTCACTTTGCAACCGCTGCATGCTCCCTCTCTCCTCACCCAGTGATGATGTCACTGGGATAGCTCAGGACTCTGCAGCAGTGCCTGTAGGATTCACAGTCAGCACAGGAGCAATGAAGATTCCCGCTGTAGTCACTCTCAGTATAGAGTATATTCTCTCAGTGTACATATTCATCCTATATGGAGCAGTATTAGGATGCCCCAATCTGTCCAGAGAAATTAAGAGATACTGATGGATTTATTATGAATTACTTTAAATTCATAACTTCCTTCAAGAAAGATTAGATAGAGAATAATGTAAACAAGATAAGTCAAATGTAATATCTTGGCATAGTATAATTAAGCAATAAGGCACGAGGGGTGTGGTATATGTCCAATATACCACGGCTAAGGACTGTTCTTATGCACAACGCAATGTGGAGTGCTAGGACACAGCCCTTAGCCGTGGTATATTGGCCATATATCACAAACCCCCGAGGTGACTTATTGCTATTATAAACTGGTTACCAACTTAATTAGAGCAGAAAAAATACATGTTTTGTCATACCCATGGTATAGGGTCTGATATACCACGGCTTTCAGCCATTCAGGGCTCGAACCGCACAGTTTATAATAGTACTGTATCTTACTCCTACTCCTTTCCTTCTACTTAGTCTTTTCTGACCAAAAGTTCTTCCCATAGTGCTTTGTGGTTTGCTACCTCTTTGGGATTCATTACTTACTTAGCTACAGTCTGCAACTCTTGATCTGACATTTCTAATGCCTTTAAGCTTGTAATCTACCTGAGTGGCAGATCTTGTAACACAATCAAGTTCAACAGGATTTAGTGAGTGACTGAGTGTCGGGAAATACAGAGGCAAAGAGAAAATAGAAAGACAGAACAATCCCAATCGTTTGAGGTGCATGGAAGTGTCCACTGAGTCCACTCAGACGAGTCTTTAGCCTGGGAGCTGTAACGCATCATATTGTTAGGAATTTCATATTGTTTCCCAGGTATTTATTCCCAGGTAGCAGTGTCATATTTGTACCCATGTCACCCTAGAGATCTTTACCCTCCTTCTCCTGCTCCAGTCTCATTCCTGTAGGTTCCTAGCTGGTATCTGAACCTCTGAGCTCCACAGAATCCATTCTTTGTTCCCCTCGCTCTCTCTCTCACCCCTTTCTCTCTTTCTTTCTCTCTCCTCTCTCCCTTCAGCACTGCGGTTCTCTCTCTAGATTGATGTGACAGCAGCCCAGAGAGAACCTGACACCACTGTACAGTATAGCCTACAGTATATACATGACGCAGCAGTGAAGGCTCTGTACTGTACAGTATATACATGACACAGCAGTGAAGGCTCTGTACAGTATATACATGACGCAGCAGTGAAGGCTCTGTACTGTACAGTATATACATGACACAGTAGTGAAGGCTCTGTACTGTACAGTATATACATGTCAGAGCAGTGAAGGCTCTGTACTGTACAGTATATACATGATGCAGCAGTGAAGGCTCTGTACAGTATATACATGTCAGAGCAGTGAAGGCTCTGTACTGTACAGTATATACATGACGCAGCAGTGAAGGCTCTGTACTGTACAGTATATACATGTCAGAGCAGTGAAGGCTCTGTACTGTACAGTATATACATGTCAGAGCAGTGAAGGCTCTGTACTGTACAGTATATACATGATGCAGCAGTGAAGGCTCTGTACTGTACAGTATATACATGACACAGCAGTAAAGGCTCTGTACTGTACAGTATATACATGATAGCAGTAAGGCATGTACAGTATATACATGAGCAGCAGTGAAGGCTCTGTACTGTACAGTATATACATGTCAGAGCAGTGAAGGCTCTGTACTGTACAGTATATACATGATGCAGCAGTGAAGGCTCTGTACTGTACAGTATATACATGA
This sequence comes from Oncorhynchus tshawytscha, assembly GCF_018296145.1. Classification (NCBI taxonomy): domain Eukaryota; kingdom Metazoa; phylum Chordata; class Actinopteri; order Salmoniformes; family Salmonidae; genus Oncorhynchus; species Oncorhynchus tshawytscha. The sequence goes on from NC_056432.1 coordinate 74,674,499, forward strand.
CGCAGCAGTGAAGGCTCTGTACTGTACAGTATATACATGATGCAGCAGTGAAGGCTCTGTACTGTACAGTATATACATGACGCAGCAGTAAAGGCTCTGTACTGTACAGTATATACATGTCAGAGCAGTGAAGGCTCTGTACTGTACAGTATATACATGTCAGAGCAGTGAAGGCTCTGTACTGTACAGTATATACATGATGCAGCAGTGAAGGCTCTGTACTGTACAGTATATACATGACGCAGCAGTAAAGGCTCTGTACTGTAGTATATACATGACACAGCAGTAAAGGCTCTGTACTGTACAGTATATACATGACGCAGCAGTGAAGGCTCTGTACTGTACAGTATATACATGACACAGCAGTAAAGGCTCTGTACTGTACAGTATATACATGACAGCAGCAGTGAAGGCTCTGTACTGTACAGTATATACATGACACAGCAGTGAAGGCTCTGTACTGTAGTATATACATGACACAGCAGTGAAGGCACAGCAGTAAACATGGCTCTGTGAAGGCTCTGTACAGTATATACATGACACAGCAGTAAAGGCTCTGTACTGACGCAGCAGTACTCTGTAGTATATACATGACGCAGCAGTGAAGGCTCTGTACAGTATATACATGACACAGCAGTAAAGGCTCTGTACTGTACAGTATATACATGACACAGCAGTAAAGGCTCTGTACTGTACAGTATATACATGACACAGCAGTGAAGGCTCTGTACAGTATATACATGACACAGCAGTAAAGGCTCTGTACTGTACAGTATATACATGACGCAGCAGTGAAGGCTCTGTACTATATACATGACACAGCAGTGAAGGCTCTGTAGTATATACATGACACAGCAGTGAAGGCTCTGTACTGTACAGTATATACATGACGCAGTGAAGGCTCTGTACAGCAGTGAAGGCTCTGTACAGTATATACATGACACAGCAGTGAAGGCTCTGTACAGTATATACATGACACAGCAGTAAAGGCTCTTACATGACACAGAAAGGCTGTACAGTATATACATGACGCAGCAGTGAAGGCTCTGTACAGTATATACATGACACAGCAGTAAAGGCTCTGTACTGTACAGTATATACATGACGCAGCTCTGTAGTGAAGGGCTCTGTACAGTATATACATGACGCAGCAGTGAAGGCTCTGTACTGTACAGTATATACATGACGCAGCAGTGAAGGCTCTGTACTGTACAGTATATACATGACACAGCAGTGAAGGCTCTGTACAGTATATACATGACACAGCAGTGAAGGCTCTGTACTGTACAGTATATACATGACACAGCAGTGAAGGCTCTGTACTGTACAGTATATACATGACACAGCAGTGAAGGCTCTGTACAGTATATACATGACACAGCAGTGAAGGCTCTGTACAGTATATACATGACACAGCAGTGAAGGCTCTGTACTGTACAGTATATACATGACACAGCAGTGAAGGCTCTGTACTGTACAGTATATACATGACACAGCAGTGAAGGCTCTGTACAGTATATACATGATGCAGCAGTGAAGGCTCTGTACAGTATATACATGTCAGAGCAGTGAAGGCTCTGTACTGTACAGTATATACATGTCAGAGCAGTGAAGGCTCTGTACAGTATATACATGATGCAGCAGTGTAGCAGTTTGGGTCAAGAGTGTCCCCCCTTTGAAGAGGGGGATGACCGCAGCTGCTTTCCAATCTTTGGGAATCTCAAGACGACACGAAAGAGAGTTTGAACAGGCTAGTAATAGGGGTGGCAACAATTTCGACAGATAATTTTAGAAAGAAAAGGTCCAGATTGTCTAGCCCGGCTGATTTGTAGGGGTCCAGATTTTGCAGCTCTTTCAGAACATCAGCTGACTGGATTTGGGAGAAGGAGAAATGGGGAAGGCTTGGGCGAGTTGCTGTGGGGGGTGCAGTGCTGTTGACCGGGGTAGGGGTAGCCAGGTGGAAAGCATGGCCAGCCAGAGAAAAATGCTTATTGAAATTCTCAATTATAGTGGATTTATCAGTGGTGACAGTGTTTCCTATCTTCAGTGCATTGGGCAGCTGGGAGGAGGTGTTCTTATTCTCCATGGACTTTACAGTGTCCTGGTCCTTCCGGCGCCGACAGAGATGGCCGCCTCGCTTCGCGTTCCTAGGAAACTATGCAGTTTTTTGTTTTTTTACATGTTATTTCTTACATTGGTACCCCAGGTCATCTTAGGTTTCATTACATACAGTCGAGAAGAACTACTGAATATAAGAGCAGCGTCAACTCACCATCAGTACGACCAAGAATATGACTTTCGCAAAGCGGATCCTGTGTTCTGCCTTTCACCCAGGACAACGGAATGGATCCCAGCCAGCGACCCAAAAAAAATGACTTCGTAAAAGGGAAACGAAGCGGTCTTCTGGTCAGACTCCGGAGACGGGCACATCGCGCACCACTCCCTAGCATACTTCTTGCCAATGTCCAGTCTCTTGACAACAAGGTTGATGAAATCCGAGCAAGGGTAGCATTCCAGAGGGACATCAGAGACTGTAACGTTCTTTGCTTCACGGAAACATGGCTCACTCGAGAGACGCTATCGGAGTCGGTGCAGCCAGCTGGTTTCTCCACGCATTGCGCCGACAGAAACAAACATCTTTCTGGTAAGAAGAGGGGCGGGGGCGTATGCTTTATGGTTAACGAGACGTGGTGTGGTCACAACAACATACAGGAACTCAAGTCCTTCTGTTCACCTGATTTCAGAATTCCTCACAATCAAATGTCGACCGCATTATCTACCAAGGGAATACTCTTCGATTATAATCACAGCCGTATATATTCCCCCCCAAGCAAAGTTAAAGTGGCTAGTGATACATGTATTACATAAAGATGCAGTAGATGATATAGAGTACAGTATATACATATACATATGAGATGAATAATGTAGGGTATGTAAACATTATATTAGGTAGCATTGTTTAAAGTGGCTAGTGATATATTTTACATCATTTCCCATCAATTCCCATTATTAAAGTGGCTGGAGTTGAGTCAGTGTGTTGGCAGCAGCCACTCAATGTTAGTGGTGGCTGTTTAACAGTCTGATGGCCTTGAGATAGACTGCATCTTTATGTAATACATGTATCACTAGCCACTTTAAACTATGCCACTTTGTTTACAAACTCATCTCATATGTATATACTGTACTCGATACCATCTACTGCATCTTGCCTATGCCACTCTGTACCATCACTCATTCATATCTTCATATCTTTATGTACATATTCTTTATCCGTTTACACTTGTGTGTATAAGGTAGTAGTTTTGGAATTGTTAGTTAGATTACTCGTTGGTTATTACTGCATTGTCGGAACTGGAAGCACAAGCATTTCGCTACACTCGCATTAACATCTGCTAACCATGTGTATGTGACAAATACATTTGATTTGATTTTTATTTGATTTGAACTTTTTGAGTTAGTGTTGCAGGAAGCAAATTTCTGCTTGAAAAAGTTAGCCTTGGCTTTTCTAACTGCCTGTGTATAATGGTTTCTAGCTTCCCTGAACAGCTGCATATCACGGGGGCTGTTCGATGCTAATGCAGAACGCCATAGGATGTTTTTGTGTTGGTTAAGGGCAGTCAGGCCTGGGGAGAACCAAGGGCTATATCTGTTCCTGGTTCTAAATTTCTTGAATGGGGAATGCTTATTTAAGATGGTGAGGAAGGCATTTTTAAAGAATAACCAGGCATCCTCTACTGACGGGATGAGATCAATATCCTTCCAGGATACCCCGGCCATGTCGATTTGAAAGGCCTGCTCGCTGAAGTGTTTCAGGGAGCGTTTGATAGTGATGAGTGGAGGTCGTTTGACCGCTGACCCATTACGGATGCAGGCAATGAGGCAGTGATCGCTGAGATCTTGGTTGAAGACAGCAGAGGTGTATTTAGAGGGCACGTTGGTTAGGATGATATCTATGAAGGTGCCCGTGTTTAAGGCTTTGGGGAGGTACCTGGTAGGTTCATTGATCATTTGTGTGAGATTGAGGGCATCAAGCTTAGATTGTAGGATGACTGGGGTGTTAAGCATGTTCCAGTTTAGGTCGCCTAGCAGCACGAGCTCTGAAGATAGATGGGGGGAAATCAGTTCACATATGGTGTCCAGAGCACAGCTGGGGGCAGAGGGTGGTCTATAGCAGGCGGCAATGGTGAGAGAATTGTTTTTAGAGAGGTGGATTTTTAAAAGTAGAAGTTCAAATTGTTTGGGTACAGACCTGGATAGTAGGACAGAACTCTGCAGGCTATCTTTGCAGTAGATTGCAACACCGCCCCCTTTGGCAGTTCTATCTTGTCTGAAAATGTTGTAGTTTGGGATGAAAATTTACGGTTACAGAAGTCATCAAAAGAGAGCGCCTGGGGAATAGGAGTGGAGCTAGGCACTGCAGGGGCTGGATTCACCTCTACATCGCCAGAGGAACAGAGGAGGAGTAGGATAAGGGTACGGCTAAAAGCAATAAGAATTGGTCGTCTAGAACGTCTAGAACAGAGAGTAAAAGGAGGTTTCTGGGGGCGATAAAATAGCTTCAAGGTATAATGTACAGACAAAGGTATGGTAGGATGTAAATACAGTGTAGGTAAACCTAGGTATTGAGTGATGATGAGAGAGATATTGTCTCTAGAAACATCATTGAAACCAGGAGATGTCATCGCATGTGTGGGTGGTGGAACTAATAGGTTGGATAAGGTATAGTGAGCAGGACTAGAGGCTCTACAGTGAAATAAGCCAATAAACACTAACCAGAACAGCAATGGACAAGGCATATTGACATTAAGGAGAGGCATGCTTAGTCGAGTGATCAAAAGGGTCCAGTGAGTAGTGAGGTTGGTTGGGGTCACGGCGATTCAGACAGCTAGCCGGGCCATTGGTAGCAAGCTAGCATAGGATGGAGGTCTGTTTTTAGCCACCTCGTGTGTTTCCGTCGGTAGGATTAGTGGGGTTCCGTGTGGTAGAGGGGATCAATCCAATTCGCAAAAAAAAATTAATAGATATAGTTATAGAAGCCCAAGAAAAAGGAAAAAAAAATGGTCAGATAGGTCTATTCAGATAGCAGCCGATAAGACAGCTAACGATTAGCGGACCGCAGATGGGCGTTCAGGTAACGTCGCGACGGAGGAGCCAGCCGGATATCTCCCTCGGGCAGATAACGTCGGTAGTCCAGTTGTAAAGGCCCGGTGGGGCTCCGCGTTGGCAGTAAAACGGGTCCGGATAGGTGATTGTAGCCCAGGAGTGACTGATGGAACTCTTCAGCTGGCTAGCTCCGGAATAATTGATGTTTGCTCCGGAATCGACGTAAGCCGATAGTCACACGGATAGCAGCTAGCTAGCTGCGAGATCCAGGTATAAATATCCAGAGTTAGCAGTTGAAATCCGGGGACATGGAGAGAAAAATAGGTCCGGTATGTTCCGGTCAGAGCCGCGCCGTACAAAACTGGCAATAGATTTTCGAGCTAAAGGATAGCTGATGACCACAAACCGTGGTCAGCTGAATACTAACGATTAGCCAGTAAAGAAGCTAACTGGCTTCTGATTAGCTTCTGGTTAGCTTCAGGCTAGCTTCTGGATTAGCTTCTGGCTAGCTTCTGGCTAGCTTCTGTCTAGCTTCTGTCTAGCTTCTGGTTAGCTTCTGGCTAGCTTCTGGTTAGCTTCTATGGAGGATTACAGATTTGAGGTAAATAATACTTTCTTTTTTTTAAATATAAATTGGTGAGGCGGGTTGCAGGAGAGTGTTTTGAAGTTGAGTTTATGGAAAATAAAAAATATATATAAAAAGGTATGCGAAGAAAGTTGTAAATATATATATATATATATATATATATATATATATACAACAAGACGAGGACAAAAGATGTCTGACTGCTATGCCATCTTGGAGCTTTATAAAGGGTGACATAACCATTCCCACTGTAGGGTCAATTGCCAAATGTGACACAATGCACTATGTATGTTTATCCACCATTTATAGAGTATGACATACACTTATAGATTCTTTGTGAAGCATTTATGTTGTGCTTATGAAGTATGCTATATAAAGCCTTTATTAATTGTACTTTGGTTAAAGTTGGACTGTCATATGTGCATTTGTTACTGTACACAAACATGTTATTACCAAAAGGACTTCTTAAAACTGCATGTGGGCTAATCCCCAATCATTCCCAGTCAAAATAATCTCTCCTAGATGCAATACCAAATAAATCCTGAAACTGAAATTCCACCTAGAGTGAACATTACAGGAGAGAGAGGGTTCCAAGTGGGATCATTTCACCCCATGATAATCCTGAGACTGGGATTGTTGTTCCCCTATTTATATGTATTTCTAACTGCTGGCTCAGGCTTAATAGAACCTAGAATAGCAGGAAGATGTGATTTAGACAGCCACAGCTCTGCTTATCAGTCCCTCTAGCTACAGGCCTACTCTACGCCACCAGGCCTAAGTTCAAATAGTATTTGTTGTCTTTCAAATACTTCAGCTGTGCTTAGTTGAATATGCCTGGTGCAGTAGAACTAATGGAATCATACAGTAAAGGCAAACAGAATCAAGCAAACGCTCACAAATACTATTTGAACCAGTCCTGACGCCACAGAGCTGAATCTACACAACACATGTCACTTTGATTCGAAGGCACCCTGCAACAACATGGTTAATCCATAATGTAGAGGAATAGTGAGATAAATCCTCCAAGGCTTTGGTGCTCTCTCAGATTAGGATGATTTGCGGTCACGACAGTAATAACCATGATTCTAAGATGTCACTGGATACATCCCAAATGTCACCCTATTCCCTATTTAGTGCCCTACTTTTGATCAGGGCTCTATGGGGCAATGGTCAAAAGCAGTGCACTTCATAGGGAATAGGGTGCCATTTAGGATGCAGACACTGACTGCTTTAGCTTGTCCCTTTGATTGCTGCTCTTCCAGCAACGTTTAAAAAATCTCTGATGCCAAATTTCAGAATTTAAACATTTGCATCCTAGTCACTGACAGCTTGAAATGGTGCTGTTTTTTACTACTACGACGTGGACAGACCGGTAGGATTGTCGAGCGTCTGCCGGCGAGACTACTTACCACCTCTGAACAGAATGGTGGATGTAATTTAAAAAACCAAGTACAAAGCGATTCTACATGTAGAAACGGGTGAAAATGATGGCCATTATGGTCAGTCGCCAACGGTGGGAGGTCCCTATATCCCACCTCTCTGACAGCAAGCGAACGGTGGAGGAGCAGCTCTTTTACTAACTACTCACCATGACAACTGATAAACCCAACATGCATCTCTCTAATACTTGGTTAAGCTGCATGCATGTGAGCTGCTGTGCCCTAACCCATTCCTGGAGGCAGTGCTGTACAGCTGTTAAGATACGGTATGCTCCATAGCAGTTTGGAAGAACAAAACAACTCTGGTTGAGTGCCAACTTCAGGCAGGCGTTGCATGAAACCTTACACCTCCATATTTAGCCAGCAGCACCAGAAGTGGACCTTTAACCACACCAGTCCCAGGTGACCTGTAGAGGGTCGGATAAGAAGCACAGAAATATTTTGATATGGTATTTACGTCCATGGTAGAATTGCAGTTACACACTAATAGCCTATGAATGTTTTGTTTCTTTGGGTCGTTAATTAGTTACTAGTTGTTTTGAATTATACTAAGTCATTACCAGACAATACACATTAATACCATGTCATGTCCTATTAAATATCAGGAACATACCAGAGCACACATTACTGGTTATAAAGTAGAATGCTCAGCCTTACTGGAACATAAGCACAGTTCTGTTGCTTACAAACCTTGATAGATAAACACCTTTCTCTGTAGCTTAGTGAATATGAACCTAGTCGCTGTCAGACAGACATTCGAGTCACAGCGTGCCTGCCTGCAGAGCAGACTGACAGGCTGCTTCCGTCAGCAGTGAGGCAGTGAGGCTGTCTCTGACTGTCTGTTTAGGGTTCAAGCGGCTCTACTGTTGCTGTGCCGACCCACGACAATAAATAATACAAATGTGTGCCAGGAGTGAATATTTCATGGAGCGTTTCACCTCTACCTCAGACTGCTATGATTGCAGGCATCACAGCACACGTGTTTTTGGGGCTGTGTATACACAAACACACACACAGACGCACACACAGACATGTGCGCACATGCGCACCACACACCACAGATATGTTGTTGCTAGTAGTGATTTTTCATTTCATTGTGGTGCAGGCAGGAAGCAAAAATATAATTTTTTAGCTCACTTTGCAACCGCTGCATGCTCCCTCTCCCTCACCCAGTGATGATGTCACTGGGATAGCTCAGGACTCTGCAGCAGTGCCTGTAGGATTCACAGTCAGCACAGGAGCAATGAAGATTCCCGCTGTAGTCACTCTCAGTATAGAGTATATTCTCTCAGTGTACATATTCATCCTATATGGAGCAGTATTAGGATGCCCCAATCTGTCCAGAGAAATTAAGAGATACTGATGGATTTATTATGAATTACTTTAAATTCATAACTTCCTTCAAGAAAGATTAGATAGAGAATAATGTAAACAAGATAAGTCAAATGTAATATCTTGGCATAGTATAATTAAGCAATAAGGCACGAGGGGTGTGGTATATGTCCAATATACCACGGCTAAGGACTGTTCTTATGCACAACGCAATGTGGAGTGCTAGGACACAGCCCTTAGCCGTGGTATATTGGCCATATATCACAAACCCCCGAGGTGACTTATTGCTATTATAAACTGGTTACCAACTTAATTAGAGCAGAAAAAATACATGTTTTGTCATACCCATGGTATAGGGTCTGATATACCACGGCTTTCAGCCATTCAGGGCTCGAACCGCACAGTTTATAATAGTACTGTATCTTACTCCTACTCCTTTTCTGACCAAAAGTTCTTCCCATAGTGCTTTGTGGTTTGCTACCTCTTTGGGATTCATTACTTACTTAGCTACAGTCTGCAACTCTTGATCTGACATTTCTAATGCCTTTAAGCTTGTAATCTACCTGAGTGGCAGATCTTGTAACACAATCAAGTTCAACAGGATTTAGTGAGTGACTGAGTGTCGGGAAATACAGAGGCAAAGAGAAAATAGAAAGACAGAACAATCCCAATCGTTTGAGGTGCATGGAAGTGTCCACTGAGTCCACTCAGACGAGTCTTTAGCCTGGGAGCTGTAACGCATCATATTGTTAGGAATTTCATATTGTTTCCCAGGTATTTATTCCCAGGTAGCAGTGTCATATTTGTACCCATGTCACCCTAGAGATCTTTACCCTCCTTCTCCTGCTCCAGTCTCATTCCTGTAGGTTCCTAGCTGGTATCTGAACCTCTGAGCTCCACAGAATCCATTCTTTGTTCCCCTCGCTCTCTCTCTCACCCCTTTCTCTCTTTCTTTCTCTCTCCTCTCTCCCTTCAGCACTGCGGTTCTCTCTCTAGATTGATGTGACAGCAGCCCAGAGAGAACCTGACACCACTGTACAGTATAGCCTACAGTATATACATGACGCAGCAGTGAAGGCTCTGTACTGTACAGTATATACATGACACAGCAGTGAAGGCTCTGTACAGTATATACATGACGCAGCAGTGAAGGCTCTGTACTGTACAGTATATACATGACACAGTAGTGAAGGCTCTGTACTGTACAGTATATACATGATGCAGCAGTGAAGGCTCTGTACAGTATATACATGTCAGAGCAGTGAAGGCTCTGTACTGTACAGTATATACATGACGCAGCAGTGAAGGCTCTGTACTGTACAGTATATACATGTCAGAGCAGTGAAGGCTCTGTACTGTACAGTATATACATGACAGAGCAGTGAAGGCTCTGTACTGTACAGTATATACATGATGCAGCAGTGAAGGCTCTGTACTGTACAGTATATACATGACACAGCAGTAAAGGCTCTGTACTGTACAGTATATACATGACAGAGCAGTGAAGGCTCTGTACTGTACAGTATATACATGTCAGAGCAGTGAAGGCTCTGTACTGTACAGTATATACATGATGGCAGCAGTGAAGGTGAAGGCTCTGTACTGTACAGTATATACATGACGCAGCAGTGAAGGCTCTGTACTGTACAGTATATACATGATGCAGCAGTGAAGGCTCTGTACTGTACAGTATATACATGACGCAGCAGTAAAGGCTCTGTACTGTACAGTATATACATGTCAGAGCAGTGAAGGCTCTGTACTGTACAGTATATACATGTCAGAGCAGTGAAGGCTCTGTACTGTACAGTATATACATGATGCAGCAGTGAAGGCTCTGTACTGTACAGTATATACATGACGCAGCAGTAAAGGCTCTGTACTGTACAGTATATACATGACGCAGCAGTGAAGGCTCTGTACTGTACAGTATATACATGACAGAGCAGTGAAGGCTCTGTACTGTACAGTATATACATGTCAGAGCAGTGAAGGCTCTGTACTGTACAGTATATACATGATGCAGCATTGAAGGCTCTGTACTGTACAGTATATACAAGACACAGCAGTAAAGGCTCTGTACTGTACAGTATATACATGACACAGAAGTAAAGGCTCTGTACTGTACAGTATATACATGACACAGCAGTGAAGGCTCTGTACAGTATATACATGACACAGCAGTAAAGGCTCTGTACTGTACAGTATATACATGACACAGCAGTAAAGGCTCTGTACTGTACAGTATATACATGACGCAGCAGTGAAGGCTCTGTACAGTATATACATGACACAGCAGTAAAGGCTCTGTACTGTACAGTATATACATGACACAGCAGTGAAGGCTCTGTACTGTACATGACGCAGCAGTATACAGTACATGACACAGCAGTGAAGGCTCTGTACAGTATATACATGTACAGTGATATATATACATGACACAGCAGTGAAGGCTCTGTACAGTATATACATGACACAGCAGTAAAGGCTCTGTACTGTACAGTATATACATGACGCAGCAGTGAAGGCTCTGTACAGTATATACATGACACAGCAGTAAAGGCTCTGTACTGTACAGTATATACATGACGCAGCAGTGAAGGCTCTGTACAGTATATACATGACGCAGCAGTAAAGGCTCTGTACTATACAGTATATACATGACGCAGCAGTAAAGGCTCTGTACTGTACAGTATATACATGACGCAGCAGTGAAGGCTCTGTACAGTATATACATGACACAGCAGTAAAGGCTCTGTACTGTACAGTATATACATGACACAGCAGTGAAGGCTCTGTACAGTATATACATGACACAGCAGTGAAGGCTCTGTACAGTATATACATGACACAGCAGTGAAGGCTCTGTACTGTACAGTATATACATGACGCAGCAGTGAAGGCTCTGTACAGTATATACATGACACAGCAGTGAAGGCTCTGTACAGTATATACATGACACAGCAGTAAAGGCTCTGTACTGTACAGTATATACATGACAGCAGCAGTGAAGGCTCTGTACAGTATATACATGATGCAGCAGTGTAGTTAGCAGTTTGGGTCAAGAGTGTCCCTTGAAGAGGGGGATGACCGCAGCTGCTTTCCAATCTTTGGGAATCTCAAGACGACACGAAAGAGAGTTTGAACAGGCTAGTAATAGGGGTGGCAACAATTTCGACAGATAATTTTAGAAAGAAAAGGTCCAGATTGTCTAGCCCGGCTGATTTGTAGGGGTCCAGATTTTGCAGCTCTTTCAGAACATCAGCTGACTGGATTTGGGAGAAGGAGAAATGGGGAAGGCTTGGGCGAGTTGCTGTGGGGGGTGCAGTGCTGTTGACCGGGGTAGGGGTAGCCAGGTGGAAAGCATGGCCAGCCAGAGAAAAATGCTTATTGAAATTCTCAATTATAGTGGATTTATCAGTGGTGACAGTGTTTCCTATCTTCAGTGCATTGGGCAGCTGGGAGGAGGTGTTCTTATTCTCCATGGACTTTACAGTGTCCTGGTCCTTCCGGCGCCGACAGAGATGGCCGCCTCGCTTCGCGTTCCTAGGAAACTATGCAGTTTTTTGTTTTTTTACATGTTATTTCTTACATTGGTACCCCAGGTCATCTTAGGTTTCATTACATACAGTCGAGAAGAACTACTGAATATAAGAGCAGCGTCAACTCACCATCAGTACGACCAAGAATATGACTTTCGCAAAGCGGATCCTGTGTTCTGCCTTTCACCCAGGACAACGGAATGGATCCCAGCCAGCGACCCAAAAAAAATGACTTCGTAAAAGAGGGAAACGAAGCGGTCTTCTGGTCAGACTCCGGAGACGGGCACATCGCGCACCACTCCCTAGCATACTTCTTGCCAATGTCCAGTCTCTTGACAACAAGGTTGATGAAATCCGAGCAAGGGTAGCATTCCAGAGGGACATCAGAGACTGTAACGTTCTTTGCTTCACGGAAACATGGCTCACTCGAGAGACGCTATCGGAGTCGGTGCAGCCAGCTGGTTTCTCCACGCATTGCGCCGACAGAAACAAACATCTTTCTGGTAAGAAGAGGGGCGGGGGCGTATGCTTTATGGTTAACGAGACGTGGTGTGGTCACAACAACATACAGGAACTCAAGTCCTTCTGTTCACCTGATTTCAGAATTCCTCACAATCAAATGTCGACCGCATTATCTACCAAGGGAATACTCTTCGATTATAATCACAGCCGTATATATTCCCCCCCAAGCAAAGTTAAAGTGGCTAGTGATACATGTATTACATAAAGATGCAGTAGATGATATAGAGTACAGTATATACATATACATATGAGATGAATAATGTAGGGTATGTAAACATTATATTAGGTAGCATTGTTTAAAGTGGCTAGTGATATATTTTACATCATTTCCCATCAATTCCCATTATTAAAGTGGCTGGAGTTGAGTCAGTGTGTTGGCAGCAGCCACTCAATGTTAGTGGTGGCTGTTTAACAGTCTGATGGCCTTGAGATAGACTGCATCTTTATGTAATACATGTATCACTAGCCACTTTAAACTATGCCACTTTGTTTACAAACTCATCTCATATGTATATACTGTACTCGATACCATCTACTGCATCTTGCCTATGCCACTCTGTACCATCACTCATTCATATCTTCATATCTTTATGTACATATTCTTTATCCGTTTACACTTGTGTGTATAAGGTAGTAGTTTTGGAATTGTTAGTTAGATTACTCGTTGGTTATTACTGCATTGTCGGAACTGGAAGCACAAGCATTTCGCTACACTCGCATTAACATCTGCTAACCATGTGTATGTGACAAATACATTTGATTTGATTTTTATTTGATTTGAACTTTTTTGAGTTAGTGTTGCAGGAAGCAAATTTCTGCTTGAAAAAGTTAGCCTTGGCTTTTCTAACTGCCTGTGTATAATGGTTTCTAGCTTCCCTGAACAGCTGCATATCACGGGGGCTGTTCGATGCTAATGCAGAACGCCATAGGATGTTTTTGTGTTGGTTAAGGGCAGTCAGGCCTGGGGAGAACCAAGGGCTATATCTGTTCCTGGTTCTAAATTTCTTGAATGGGGAATGCTTATTTAAGATGGTGAGGAAGGCATTTTTAAAGAATAACCAGGCATCCTCTACTGACGGGATGAGATCAATATCCTTCCAGGATACCCCGGCCATGTCGATTTGAAAGGCCTGCTCGCTGAAGTGTTTCAGGGAGCGTTTGATAGTGATGAGTGGAGGTCGTTTGACCGCTGACCCATTACGGATGCAGGCAATGAGGCAGTGATCGCTGAGATCTTGGTTGAAGACAGCAGAGGTGTATTTAGAGGGCACGTTGGTTAGGATGATATCTATGAAGGTGCCCGTGTTTAAGGCTTTGGGAGGTACCTGGTAGGTTCATTGATCATTTGTGTGAGATTGAGGGCATCAAGCTTAGATTGTAGGATGACTGGGGTGTTAAGCATGTTCCAGTTTAGGTCGCCTAGCAGCACGAGCTCTGAAGATAGATGGGGGGAAATCAGTTCACATATGGTGTCCAGAGCACAGCTGGGGGCAGAGGGTGGTCTATAGCAGGCGGCAATGGTGAGAGAATTGTTTTTAGAGAGGTGGATTTTTAAAAGTAGAAGTTCAAATTGTTTGGGTACAGACCTGGATAGTAGGACAGAACTCTGCAGGCTATCTTTGCAGTAGATTGCAACACCGCCCCCTTTGGCAGTTCTATCTTGTCTGAAAATGTTGTAGTTTGGGATGAAAATTTACGGTTACAGAAGTCATCAAAAGAGAGCGCCTGGGGAATAGGAGTGGAGCTAGGCACTGCAGGGGCTGGATTCACCTCTACATCGCCAGAGGAACAGAGGAGGAGTAGGATAAGGGTACGGCTAAAAGCAATAAGAATTGGTCGTCTAGAACGTCTAGAACAGAGAGTAAAAGGAGGTTTCTGGGGGCGATAAAATAGCTTCAAGGTATAATGTACAGACAAAGGTATGGTAGGATGTAAATACAGTGTAGGTAAACCTAGGTATTGAGTGATGATGAGAGAGATATTGTCTCTAGAAACATCATTGAAACCAGGAGATGTCATCGCATGTGTGGGTGGTGGAACTAATAGGTTGGATAAGGTATAGTGAGCAGGACTAGAGGCTCTACAGTGAAATAAGCCAATAAACACTAACCAGAACAGCAATGGACAAGGCATATTGACATTAAGGAGAGGCATGCTTAGTCGAGTGATCAAAAGGGTCCAGTGAGTAGTGAGGTTGGTTGGGGTCACGGCGATTCAGACAGCTAGCCGGGCCATTGGTAGCAAGCTAGCATAGGATGGAGGTCTGTTTTTAGCCACCTCGTGTGTTTCCGTCGGTAGGATTAGTGGGGTTCCGTGTGGTAGAGGGGATCAATCCAATTCGCAAAAAAATTAATAGATATAGTTATAGAAGCCCAAGAAAAAAAAAAAAAATGGTCAGATAGGTCTATTCAGATAGCAGCCGATAAGACAGCTAACGATTAGCGGACCGCAGATGGGCGCTCAGGTAACGTCGCGACGGAGGAGCCAGCCGGATATCTCCCTCGGGCAGATAACGTCGGTAGTCCAGTTGTAAAGGCCCGGTGGGGCTCCGCGTTGGCAGTAAAACGGGTCCGGATAGGTGATTGTAGCCCAGGAGTGACTGATGGAACTCTTCAGCTGGCTAGCTCCGGAATAATTGATGTTTGCTCCGGAATCGACGTAAGCCGATAGTCACACGGATAGCAGCTAGCTAGCTGCGAGATCCAGGTATAAATATCCAGAGTTAGCAGTTGAAATCCGGGGACATGGAGAGAAAAATAGGTCCGGTATGTTCCGGTCAGAGCCGCGCCGTACAAAACTGGCAATAGATTTTCGAGCTAAAGGATAGCTGATGACCACAAACCGTGGTCAGCTGAATACTAACGATTAGCCAGTAAAGAAGCTAACTGGCTTCTGATTAGCTTCTGGTTAGCTTCAGGCTAGCTTCTGGATTAGCTTCTGGCTAGCTTCTGGCTAGCTTCTGTCTAGCTTCTGTCTAGCTTCTGGTTAGCTTCTGGCTAGCTTCTGGTTAGCTTCTATGGAGGATTACAGATTTGAGGTAAATAATACTTTCTTTTTTTTTAAATATAAATTGGTGAGGCGGGTTGCAGGAGAGTGTTTTGAAGTTGAGTTTATGGAAAATAAAAATATATATAAAAAGGTATGCGAAGAAAGTTGTAAATATATATATATATATATATATATATATATATATATACAACAAGACGAGGACAAAAGATGTCTGACTGCTATGCCATCTTGGAGCTTTATAAAGGGTGACATAACCATTCCCACTGTAGGGTCAATTGCCAAATGTGACACAATGCACTATGTATGTTTATCCACCATTTATAGAGTATGACATACACTTATAGATTCTTTGTGAAGCATTTATGTTGTGCTTATGAAGTATGCTATATAAAGCCTTTATTAATTGTACTTTGGTTAAAGTTGGACTGTCATATGTGCATTTGTTACTGTACACAAACATGTTATTACCAAAAGGACTTCTTAAAACTGCATGTGGGCTAATCCCCAATCATTCCCAGTCAAAATAATCTCTCCTAGATGCAATACCAAATAAATCCTGAAACTGAAATTCCACCTAGAGTGAACATTACAGGAGAGAGAGAGGGTTCCAAGTGGGATCATTTCACCCCATGATAATCCTGAGACTGGGATTGTTGTTCCCTATTTATATGTATTTCTAACTGCTGGCTCAGGCTTAATAGAACCTAGAATAGCAGGAAGATGTGATTTAGACAGCCACAGCTCTGCTTATCAGTCCCTCTAGCTACAGGCCTACTCTACGCCACCAGGCCTAAGTTCAAATAGTATTTGTTGTCTTTCAAATACTTCAGCTGTGCTTAGTTGAATATGCCTGGTGCAGTAGAACTAATGGAATCATACAGTAAAGGCAAACAGAATCAAGCAAACGCTCACAAATACTATTTGAACCAGTCCTGACGCCACAGAGCTGAATCTACACAACACATGTCACTTTGATTCGAAGGCACCCTGCAACAACATGGTTAATCCATAATGTAGAGGAATAGTGAGATAAATCCTCCAAGGCTTTGGTGCTCTCTCAGATTAGGATGATTTGCGGTCACGACAGTAATAACCATGATTCTAAGATGTCACTGGATACATCCCAAATGTCACCCTATTCCCTATTTAGTGCCCTACTTTTGATCAGGGCTCTATGGGGCAATGGTCAAAAGCAGTGCACTTCATAGGGAATAGGGTGCCATTTAGGATGCAGACACTGACTGCTTTAGCTTGTCCCTTTGATTGCTGCTCTTCCAGCAACGTTTAAAAAATCTCTGATGCCAAATTTCAGAATTTAAACATTTGCATCCTAGTCACTGACAGCTTGAAATGGTGCTGTTTTTTACTACTACGACGTGGACAGACCGGTAGGATTGTCGAGCGTCTGCCGGCGAGACTACTTACCACCTCTGAACAGAATGGTGGATGTAATTTAAAAAACCAAGTACAAAGCGATTCTACATGTAGAAACGGGTGAAAATGATGGCCATTATGGTCAGTCGCCAACGGTGGGAGGTCCCTATATCCCACCTCTCTGACAGCAAGCGAACGGTGGAGGAGCAGCTCTTTTACTAACTACTCACCATGACAACTGATAAACCCAACATGCATCTCTCTAATACTTGGTTAAGCTGCATGCATGTGAGCTGCTGTGCCCTAACCCATTCCTGGAGGCAGTGCTGTACAGCTGTTAAGATACGGTATGCTCCATAGCAGTTTGGAAGAACAAAACAACTCTGGTTGAGTGCCAACTTCAGGCAGGCGTTGCATGAAACCTTACACCTCCATATTTAGCCAGCAGCACCAGAAGTGGACCTTTAACCACACCAGTCCCAGGTGACCTGTAGAGGGTCGGATAAGAAGCACAGAAATATTTTGATATGGTATTTACGTCCATGGTAGAATTGCAGTTACACACTAATAGCCTATGAATGTTTTGTTTCTTTGGGTCGTTAATTAGTTACTAGTTGTTTTGAATTATACTAAGTCATTACCAGACAATACACATTAATACCATGTCATGTCCTATTAAATATCAGGAACATACCAGAGCACACATTACTGGTTATAAAGTAGAATGCTCAGCCTTACTGGAACATAAGCACAGTTCTGTTGCTTACAAACCTTGATAGATAAACACCTTTCTCTGTAGCTTAGTGAATATGAACCTAGTCGCTGTCAGACAGACATTCGAGTCACAGCGTGCCTGCCTGCAGAGCAGACTGACAGGCTGCTTCCGTCAGCAGTGAGGCAGTGAGGCTGTCTCTGACTGTCTGTTTAGGGTTCAAGCGGCTCTACTGTTGCTGTGCCGACCCACGACAATAAATAATACAAATGTGTGCCAGGAGTGAATATTTCATGGAGCGTTTCACCTCTACCTCAGACTGCTATGATTGCAGGCATCACAGCACACGTGTTTTTGGGGCTGTGTATACACAAACACACACACAGACGCACACACAGACATGTGCGCACATGCGCACCACACACCACAGATATGTTGTTGCTAGTAGTGATTTTTCATTTCATTGTGGTGCAGGCAGGAAGCAAAAATATAATTTTTTAGCTCACTTTGCAACCGCTGCATGCTCCCTCTCTCCTCACCCAGTGATGATGTCACTGGGATAGCTCAGGACTCTGCAGCAGTGCCTGTAGGATTCACAGTCAGCACAGGAGCAATGAAGATTCCCGCTGTAGTCACTCTCAGTATAGAGTATATTCTCTCAGTGTACATATTCATCCTATATGGAGCAGTATTAGGATGCCCCAATCTGTCCAGAGAAATTAAGAGATACTGATGGATTTATTATGAATTACTTTAAATTCATAACTTCCTTCAAGAAAGATTAGATAGAGAATAATGTAAACAAGATAAGTCAAATGTAATATCTTGGCATAGTATAATTAAGCAATAAGGCACGAGGGGTGTGGTATATGTCCAATATACCACGGCTAAGGACTGTTCTTATGCACAACGCAATGTGGAGTGCTAGGACACAGCCCTTAGCCGTGGTATATTGGCCATATATCACAAACCCCCGAGGTGACTTATTGCTATTATAAACTGGTTACCAACTTAATTAGAGCAGAAAAAATACATGTTTTGTCATACCCATGGTATAGGGTCTGATATACCACGGCTTTCAGCCATTCAGGGCTCGAACCGCCAGTTTATAATAGTACTGTATCTTACTCCTACTCCTTTCCTTCTACTTAGTCTTTTCTGACCAAAAGTTCTTCCCATAGTGCTTTGTGGTTTGCTACCTCTTTGGGATTCATTACTTACTTAGCTACAGTCTGCAACTCTTGATCTGACATTTCTAATGCCTTTAAGCTTGTAATCTACCTGAGTGGCAGATCTTGTAACACAATCAAGTTCAACAGGATTTAGTGAGTGACTGAGTGTCGGGAAATACAGAGGCAAAGAGAAAATAGAAAGACAGAACAATCCCAATCGTTTGAGGTGCATGGAAGTGTCCACTGAGTCCACTCAGACGAGTCTTTAGCCTGGGAGCTGTAACGCATCATATTGTTAGGAATTTCATATTGTTTCCCAGGTATTTATTCCCAGGTAGCAGTGTCATATTTGTACCCATGTCACCCTAGAGATCTTTACCCTCCTTCTCCTGCTCCAGTCTCATTCCTGTAGGTTCCTAGCTGGTATCTGAACCTCTGAGCTCCACAGAATCCATTCTTTGTTCCCCTCGCTCTCTCTCTCACCCCTTTCTCTCTTTCTTTCTCTCTCCTCTCTCCCTTCAGCACTGCGGTTCTCTCTCTAGATTGATGTGACAGCAGCCCAGAGAGAACCTGACACCACTGTACAGTATAGCCTACAGTATATACATGACGCAGCAGTGAAGGCTCTGTACTGTACAGTATATACATGACACAGCAGTGAAGGCTCTGTACAGTATATACATGTCAGAGCAGTGAAGGCTCTGTACTGTACAGTATATACATGACACAGTAGTGAAGGCTCTGTACTGTACAGTATATACATGTCAGAGCAGTGAAGGCTCTGTACTGTACAGTATATACATGATGCAGCAGTGAAGGCTCTGTACAGTATATACATGTCAGAGCAGTGAAGGCTCTGTACTGTACAGTATATACATGACGCAGCAGTGAAGGCTCTGTACTGTACAGTATATACATGTCAGAGCAGTGAAGGCTCTGTACTGTACAGTATATACATGTCAGAGCAGTGAAGGCTCTGTACTGTACAGTATATACATGATGCAGCAGTGAAGGCTCTGTACTGTACAGTATATACATGACGCAGCAGTAAAGGCTCTGTACTGTACAGTATATACATGTCAGAGCAGTGAAGGCTCTGTACTGTACAGTATATACATGTCAGAGCAGTGAAGGCTCTGTACTGTACAGTATATACATGATGCAGCAGTGAAGGCTCTGTACTGTACAGTATATACATGACACAGCAGTGAAGGCTCTGTACTGTACAGTATATACATGATGCAGCAGTGAAGGCTCTGTACTGTACAGTATATACATGACACAGCAGTAAAGGCTCTGTACTGTACAGTATATACATGTCAGAGCAGTGAAGGCTCTGTACTGTACAGTATATACATGTCAGAGCAGTGAAGGCTCTGTACTGTACAGTATATACATGATGCAGCATTGAAGGCTCTGTACTGTACAGTATATACATGACGCAGCAGTAAAGGCTCTGTACTGTACAGTATATACATGACGCAGCAGTGAAGGCTCTGTACTGTACAGTATATACATGTCAGAGCAGTGAAGGCTCTGTACTGTACAGTATATACATGTCAGAGCAGTGAAGGCTCTGTACTGTACAGTATATACATGATGCAGCATTGAAGGCTCTGTACTGTACAGTATATACAAGACACAGCAGTAAAGGCTCTGTACTGTACAGTATATACATGACACAGAAGTAAAGGCTCTGTACTGTACAGTATATACATGACGCAGCAGTGAAGGCTCTGTACAGTATATACATGACACAGCAGTAAAGGCTCTGTACTGTACAGTATATACATGACACAGCAGTAAAGGCTCTGTACTGTACAGTATATACATGACGCAGCAGTGAAGGCTCTGTACAGTATATACATGACACAGCAGTAAAGGCTCTGTACTGTACAGTATATACATGACGCAGCAGTGAAGGCTCTGTACTGTACAGTATATACATGACGCAGCAGTGAAGGCTCTGTACTGTACAGTATATACATGACGCAGCAGTGAAGGCTCTGTACAGTATATACATGACACAGCAGTAAAGGCTCTGTACTGTACAGTATATACATGACGCAGCAGTGAAGGCTCTGTACAGTATATACATGACGCAGCAGTAAAGGCTCTGTACTGTACAGTATATACATGACGCAGCAGTGAAGGCTCTGTACAGTATATACATGACGCAGCAGTAAAGGCTCTGTACTGTACAGTATATACATGACACAGCAGTAAAGGCTCTGTACTGTACAGTATATACATGACACAGCAGTGAAGGCTCTGTACAGTATATACATGACACAGCAGTAAAGGCTACTGTACAGTATATACATGACACAGCAGTGAAGGCTCTGTACAGTATATACATGACACAGCAGTGAAGGCTCTGTACAGTATATACATGACACAGCAGTGAAGGCTCTGTGCAGTATATACATGACACAGCAGTAAAGGCTCTGTACTATACAGTATATACATGACGCAGCAGTGAAGGCTCTGTACAGTATATACATGACACAGCAGTAAAGGCTCTGTACTATACAGTATATACATGACACAGCAGTGAAGGCTCTGTACAGTATATACATGACGCAGCAGTAAAGGCTCTGTACTATACAGTATATACATGACACAGCAGTGAAGGCTCTGTACAGTATATACATGACGCAGCAGTGAAGGCTCTGTACTGTACAGTATATACATGACACAGTAGTGAAGGCTCTGTACTGTACAGTATATACATGTCAGAGCAGTGAAGGCTCTGTACAGTATATACATGACACAGCAGTGAAGGCTCTGTACAGTATATACATGACACAGCAGTAAAGGCTCTGTACTGTACAGTATATACATGACGCAGCAGTGAAGTCTCTGTACAGTATATACATGACACAGCAGTAAAGGCTCTGTACTGTACAGTATATACATGACGCAGCAGTGAAGGCTCTGTACTGTACAGTATATACATGACGCAGCAGTGAAGGCTCTGTACTGTACAGTATATACATGACGCAGCAGTGAAGGCTCTGTACAGTATATACATGACACAGCAGTAAAGGCTCTGTACTATACAGTATATACATGACACAGCAGTGAAGGCTCTGTACTGTACAGTATATACATGACGCAGCAGTGAAGGCTCTGTACTGTACAGTATATACATGACACAGCAGTGAAGGCTCTGTACAGTATATACATGACGCAGCAGTGAAGGCTCTGTACTGTACAGTATATACATGACACAGTAGTGAAGGCTCTGTACTGTACAGTATATACATGTCAGAGCAGTGAAGGCTCTGTACAGTATATACATGATGCAGCAGTGAAGGCTCTGTACAGTATATACATGTCAGAGCAGTGAAGGCTCTGTACTGTACAGTATATACATGTCAGAGCAGTGAAGGCTCTGTACAGTATATACATGATGCAGCAGTGAAGGCTCTGTACTGTACAGTATATACATGTCAGAGCAGTGAAGGCTCTGTACAGTATATACATGATGCAGCAGTGAAGGCTCTGTACAGTATATACATGTCAGAGCAGTGAAGGCTCTGTACTGTACAGTATATACATGACGCAGCAGTGAAGGCTCTGTACTGTACAGTATATACATGATGCAGCAGTGAAGGCTCTGTACTATACAGTATATACATGACACAGAAGTAAAGGCTCTGTACTGTACAGTATATACATGACACAGCAGTAAAGGCTCTGTACTGTACAGTATATACATGACACAGCAGTAAAGGCTCTGTACTGTACAGTATATACATGACACAGCAGTAAAGGCTCTGTACTGTACAGTATATACATGACACAGCAGTAAAGGCTCTGTACTGTACAGTATATACATGACACAGCAGTGAAGGCTCTGTACTGTACAGTATATACATGACACAGAAGTAAAGGCTCTGTACTGTACAGTATATACATGACACAGCAGTAAAGGCTCTGTACTGTACAGTATATACATGACACAGCAGTGAAGGCTCTGTACTATACAGTATATACATGACACAGCAGTGAAGGCTCTGTACTGTACAGTATATACATGACACAGCAGTGAAGGCTCTGTACTGTACAGTATATACATGACACAGCAGTGAAGGCTCTGTACTGTACAGTATATACATGACACAGCAGTAAAGGCTCTGTACTGTACAATATATACATGACGCAGCAGTGAAGGCTCTGTACTGTACAATATATACATGACGCAGCAGTAAAGGCTCTGTACTGTACAGTATATACATGACACAGCAGTAAAGGCTCTGTACTGTACAGTATATACATGACACAGCAGTAAAGGCTCTGTACTGTACAGTATATACATGACACAGCAGTGAAGGCTCTGTACTATACAGTATATACATGACACAGCAGTAAAGGCTCTGTACTGTACAGTATATACATGACACAGCAGTGAAGGCTCTGTACTGTACAGTATATACATGACACAGAAGTAAAGGCTCTGTACTGTACAGTATATACATGACACAGCAGTAAAGGCTCTGTACTGTACAGTATATACATGACACAGCAGTAAAGGCTCTGTACTGTACAGTATATACATGACACAGCAGTAAAGGCTCTGTACTGTACAGTATATACATGACACAGCAGTAAAGGCTCTGTACTGTACAGTATATACATGACACAGCAGTAAAGGCTCTGTACTGTACAGTATATACATGACACAGCAGTAAAGGCTCTGTACTGTACAGTATATACATGACACAGCAGTAAAGGCACAGTATATACATGACACAGCAGTGAAGGCTCTGTACTGTACAGTATATACATGACACAGCAGTAAAGGCTCTGTACTGTACAGTATATACATGACACAGCAGTAAAGGCTCTGTACTGTACAGTATATACATGACACAGCAGTGAAGGCTCTGTACTGTACAGTATATACATGACACAGAAGTAAAGGCTCTGTACTGTACAGTATATACATGACACAGCAGTGAAGGCTCTGTACTATACAGTATATACATGACACAGCAGTGAAGGCTCTGTACTGTACAGTATATACATGACACAGCAGTAAAGGCTCTGTACTGTACAGTATATACATGACACAGCAGTAAAGGCTCTGTACTGTACAGTATATACATGACACAGCAGTAAAGGCTCTGTACTGTACAGTATATACATGACACAGCAGTAAAGGCTCTGTACTGTACAGTATATACATGACACAGCAGTAAAGGCTCTGTACTGTACAGTATATACATGACACAGCAGTGAAGGCTCTGTACTATACAGTATATACATGGCACAGCAGTAAAGGCTCTGTACTATACAGTATATACATGACACAGCAGTAAAGGCTCTGTACTGTACAGTATATACATGACACAGCAGTGAAGGCTCTGTACTGTACAGTATATACATGACACAGCAGTGAAGGCTCTGTACTGTACAGTATATACATGACACAGCAGTGAAGGCTCTGTACTGTACAGTATATACATGACACAGAAGTAAAGGCTCTGTACTGTACAGTATATACATGACACAGCAGTGAAGGCTCTGTACTATACAGTATATACATGACACAGCAGTAAAGGCTCTGTACTGTACAGTATATACATGATACAGCAGTGAAGGCTCTGTACTATACAGTATATACATGACACAGCAGTAAAGGCTCTGTACTGTACAGTATATACATGACACAGCAGTGAAGGCTCTGTACTATACAGTATATACATGACACAGCAGTAAAGGCTCTGTACTGTACAGTATATACATGACACAGCAGTGAAGGCTCTGTACTATACAGTATATACATGACACAGCAGTAAAGGCTCTGTACTGTACAGTATATACATGACACAGCAGTGAAGGCTCTGTACTGTACTGTATATACATGACACAGAAGTAAAGGCTCTGTACTGTACAGTATATACAGTATATACAGTTACGGGCCAGTTTATTAGGTACACGTTCACATGACCTTGGCTAGCTATGTAAAGCAGGCAGATAGGCATTGAGGCATTCAATTACTGTTTGATTGAAAGTTAGAATGGGCAAAACGAGTGACTAAGTGACTTTTCGTGTGGTATGATCGTCGGTGCCAGGCGGGCCGGATCCAGTATCTCTGAAATGGCCGCCCTCCTGGGGCATTTTACTCACAACAGTGTCTAGGGTTTACCAAGAATGGTGGGACAAACATAAAACATCCAGTCAGCGGCCGTCATGTGTGAGAAAACAGCTCATTTATGAGAGAGGTCGAAAGAGAATGGCAAGAATCGTGCAAGCTAACAGGTGTGCCACAAACAGACAAATAACGGCGCAGTACAACAGTGGTGTGCAGAACGACATCTCAAAACGCAAAACTCGTCAATCCTTGTCATGGATGGTTATTGTAGCAGACAACCACACTGGGTTCCACTCCTAACAGGTACAAACAAGAAGAAGCGGGTCCAGTGGGCAGGCCATCACCAACACTGGACTGTTGAGGAGTGGAAAAACATTGCCTGGTCCTGATGAATCCCGGTTCCTGTTGCGTCATGCTGATGGCAGTCAGGATTTGGACCCATCCTGCCTGGTGTCAACAGTACAGGCTGGTGGCGATGGTGTACTGGTGTGGGGAATGTTTTCCTGGCACACGTTGGGTCCCTTGATACCAATTGAGAAACGATTGAACGCCACACCATATCTGAACATTGTTGCTGACCAAACCCAGTATGGCATCTTTGGCATGAGATGGAAAAGGCTGTTTCCCGACACACTCAGTCACTTACTAAACATAGATGCATAAATGCATGCATGAATGTACTGCATTCTAATCTGCAGCAACTGCATGATGCCATCGTGTCAGCATGGACCAACATCCCTGTGGAATGTTTCCAACACCTTTCGAAGTCCACTCCGGAAGACAAGCTGGGGGTCCAATCCGGTACTAGATGGTTGTACCTAATAAACTGTAACTGACTGTACATGATGCAGCAGAACATGCACTGTATCACTGTATGACTAAAGCACAGGCAGTAGTGTAGCTGGTGTGCAGAAGAGGAAGCTGATTGTGTGTACATACCGTGCAGTATCTCTGTATAGATGTGTATATATATCTAATACGTCTCTGCACCGAGCAAATCCAGCATGGACTGTCTCTGTGCTGTGTGCTGCTATGGGTGCAGTAGTTCCTGTCTCTCCTCTCCTCAGACCACTGTGGAGCAGTGACCAAGAAGACCTGGCCTCGCTCTATGATTGCTGTGTCTCAGGCCTGGCCAGGACCAAACAGATGGCCTGTGTTTGTCCCTGTACTGTTCCTAGCCATCCTCATCACTGACTCTTGCCCATTGTACTAATCCATCACTAACACTGTGTGCCATAGAGACCTAATGAGCTGACTCAGAGTAGAGTACATACACACACACACACACACACACACACACACACACACACACACACACACACACACACACACACACACACACACACACACACACACACACACACACACACACACACACACACACACACAGGCGGTCGAGTCGTGCCAAGCCAAAAAGTTCACACGTGAACCAAAGCAAACTGAACTGAGCAGTAGTAATGAATCTGGCTGAGGAGTGCATGCTGAGTTGAGCGGAGGTCTATCAGTGTAATCAAAACAGTTTAATGATCCAATATCCCAGCTTTTATGCACCGCCTCGTAGGTATCCTGCTCCCTGCACATTACATTAACCCGTTGAAATGTTATTGCTGAAAAGTAATTATCAGCCTTTGTCGTACTGGGAATCAAGCAGGAGATTATGAAGTCTGTTTTGTCTCCTGAATTACAGAACCAATGCGACGTCTGTTTGCGAAACTGGGAAACTGCGAAATGAATGTGGCCGAATGGTGTTATGAATTTCTTCTAGATGTCTCTCTCTCTCTGTCTCTCTCCCTCCTTCAGACATTATCACTTTCATCTGTCCCTTCTCGTCTTCATTTGGCAATGAGCAATAGCTAGGCAGCTCTTCATTGATTTGTCTGGACAGATCATCTACCTAGACAGATGTAGGATCTTCATTTCAGCCAGTTTGCTACAGCAGGAAAATAATCCTGCAGCAACAGGAAATGTGAATTATTATGTGGATTATATTTAATGGAGATTTTTTGTAGGGGTTGATACATTTTTCGTTAAGTCTGAAATTTTAAGTGGAAATTACAAACTTTAGATTCCATTTTTAACCTTGAATACACTACAAGTTAGCATTTCCTGCTGTTTCTAAGTCAGTTATTTTGTCAGAATTTCCCATATTCCAAAGAGATGACTGCCTGAGTCATAGTTTTTTGTATGAAGGAAGAACAACCACTGACTATAAACCTACACCATGTGATCATGGCATTGAAGAGACAGATCAAACCAGACAGAATTCCACAAGTGTTAATCCACCGTGGTGTAGCAGTGCACCTCTAGAGAATACATCAGTACAGCCTCTCAAGATGGGTTTATAGCTGGAGGAGAAGATGCATCCGTTGTGCAGGCTAGCTGCTTGTCTATGCATTGGGGAACCTAAACAAGTTTTCTGAATATGATAGAGGCACCATATTCCCTATATAGTGTATAACTTTTGACCAGAACCCTATGGTAGTGCACTATAAAGGGAATAGGGTGCCATTTGAGGCGCAGACCAGAGCCTGTGAGCGGAGTTGAGCGGTTGGTAATCCGCCTCATTGCTCATGGAGAATCCAGGGCTCATCATCCTTTCCCACAGCTCCGATAAAAAACGCTCTGCACTCATAGGAAAAAAACTGCAGCTCCAAAATCGCTCCATTCATTAAAATCACAATTTTGAATTTTGAATTTCACCTTTATTTAACCAGGTAAGCTAGTTGAGAACAAGTTCTCATTTGCAACTGCGACCTGGCCAAGATAAAGCATAGCAGTTCGACACATACAACAACACAGAGTTACACATGGAATGAACAAAACATACAGTCAATAATACAGTAGAAAAAAAAGTCTATATACAGTGAGTGCAAATAAGGTCAAATAAGCGAGTTAAGGCAATAAATAGGCCATGGTGGCGAAGTAATTACAATATAGCATTTAAACACTGGAATGGTAGATGTGCAAAAGATGGATGTGCAAGTAGAGATACTATGGTGCAAAAGGACCAAAATAAATAAATACAGTATGGGAATGAGGTAGATAGATGGGCTGTATACAGATGGGCTATGAACAGGTGCAGTGATCTGTGAGCTGCTCTGACAGCTGGTTCTTAAAGCTAGTGAGGGAGATGGGAATCTCCAGCTCCAGTGATTTTTGCAGTTCGTTCCAGTCAGTGGCAGCAGAGAACTGGAAGGAAAGGCGACCAAAGGAGGAATTGGCTTTGGGGGTGACCAGTGAGATATACCTGCTGGAGCGTGTGCTACGAGTGGGTGCTGCTATGGTGACCAGCGAGCTGAGAAAGGGCGGGTCTTTACCTAACCTTAGGGAAAGGCATGCGTAGCCGGGTGATCATACAAGTCCAGTGCGTGGCTTCAAGCAGCTAGCGGCACGGGGCTAGCAGGCTAACAGAAAGGCCTTAGAGGGATGACGCGACGGAGGGAAGTCTGTTGTGTCCCCCTCATGCAGTTACATCAGCGGACGGATCAGCAGGGCTCCGTGTGGTAAACCAGGCCAATTGGCAAAATATGTATAGGGCAGAAGAAATATGTCCGAAGGGCCTCTTAAGTCAGCAGACCAATGTGCTTAAGATAGCTAGCAGGCCGCAGATTAGCGGCTGTGCGTTCAGGGGTCGTTAGCTGCTATAATTCCAGGTGGAAAAAAATATATAAAAAAATATCATAATAAAAATGTTACTTTTTTAAAATTTAAAACAGTTTTTTTCTTTTTTTTCTTTATATAAATATATATAAATATATATATATATATATATATATATATATAAAAATAGGTTCAGAGCTTGCGGTAGAAATGTGCAGATATCGAGAAGAATAAGTCCGACTAGCTCTGGTTTGAGTCACGCTGTACAGACTGGCGAGAGTTGTCCGGGATAAGGTTAGCTGATGACCGTTAGCTGGCTAGTTAGTTTGCTAGTTTATGTTGGAAAAATTCCAGTAAGAATCTAATCAACACCAATCTATTTTTGTAACTATCTGGACCTACCAATTGGTTTTGAGGTATTGAAATCAAACCATATGGATTTAAATGAAAAGTATGAAAAGGTGAATGTAAGAAGCGCTCATAATTTCAAATAGGCCACATGTCATATTAAACAACATATAAACACTCTAAATAGGCTACATGTCATATTAAACAGCATATAAACACTCTAAATAGGTCAGGAGCCAGACAGGGAGTCAGAGAAGGAATGAAAATCCACAGTCCACCTGACTGTGCTGCTGCTCCAGTTTCAACTGTTCTGCCTTATTATTATTCGACCATGCTGGTCATTTATGAACATTTTAACATCTTGGCCATGTTCTGTTATAATCTCCACCCGGCACAGCCAGAAGAGGACTGGCCACCCCACATAGCCTGGTTCCTCTCTAGGTTTCTTCCTAGGTTTTGGCCTTTCTAGGGAGTTTTTCCTAGCCACCGTGCTTCTACACCTGCATTGCTTGCTGTTTGGGGTTTTAGGCTGGGTTTCTGTACAGCACTTTGAGATATCAGCTGATGTACGAAGGGCTATATAAATAAATTTGATTTGATTTGATTTGAAAATGAATGATTTAGGCTATAGTATTTCAATTATTTTAAGGCTATAGCCTACAAAGAAATACATTGTGAAACATTTGCGAGTGCGACACAATAAGCTGGTAAGGACATAAAGAGCTCAGCATTTTGTGGTATTAAATCAGTGTAGTCTATAAATTGTGCATATAGGCTATGACTTACTTAGAATTATATACAAATTAAATGAAATATGACTTATTTGTGCCTTTTGAATTCATTTTTAGAATTCATTTTTCAGAAACACGAGATTGGCCAGTCTGTGCCTTCAGGCTCACACGATGGTGCCTGGAGAGCAGGCCAGCATCGCTGAATATCCTCTCCACACTTGCAGAGCCACTGGAGATGCTAAACACCCTTTTGGCCACTGATGCCAGGCTGGGCAGAGATGCAGAGTTGTTTTTTAAAATTGTTCTATAGGTAGGCCTAAACGTTTTTAGGCAAAATAACACAATCAAAACGGAAAGCTCCTTGAACGTGGGAATATGCCAGGTCTATTGGGCCAAATTCAATTAAGGCCTATTCTATAAATAATAGAACAAAAATGAATGAAACGCTTAAGAGATCAGATTTTTTGTTTATGAATACTTTGCCACCTCTTTGTCTCATTACAATTGCGACCTGGCCAAGATAAAGCAAAGCAGTTCGACAGATACAACAACACAGAGTTACACATGGAGTAAAACAAACATACAGTCAATAATACAGTAGAAACAAGTCTATATACGATGTGAGCAAATGAGGTGAGATAAGGGAGGTAAAGGCAAAAAAAAGGCCATGGTGGCAAAGTAAATACAATATAGCAAGTAAAACACTGGAATGGTAGATTTGCAGTGGAAGAATGTGCAAAGTAGAGATATAAATAATGGGGTGCAAAGGAGCAAAATAAATAAAATAAATAAATACAGCAGGGAAAGAGGTAGTTGTTTGGGCTAAATTTTTAGGTGGGCTATGTACAGGTGCAGTAATCTGTGAGCTGCTCTGACAGTTGGTGCTTAAAGCTAGTGAGGGAGATAAGTGTTTCCAGTTTCAGAGATTTTTGTAGTTTGTTCCAGTCATTGGCAGCAGAGAACTGGAAGGAGAGGCGGCCAAAGAAAGAATTGGTTTTGGGGGTGACCAGAGAGATATACCTGCTGGAGTGCATGCTACAGGTGGGTGCTGCTATGGTGACCAGCGAGCTGAGATAAGGTGGGACTTTACCTTGCTGGGTCTTGTAGATGACATGGAGCCAGTGGGTTTGGCGACGAGTATGAAGCGAGGGCCAGCCAACGAGAGCGTACAGGTCGCAACGGTGGGTAGTCTACTGTGATAGACTACATCCAATTTGTTGAGTGGGGTATTGGAGGCTATTTTGTAAATGACATCGCTGAAGTCGAGGATTGGTAGGATGGTCAGTTTTACAAGGGTATGTTTGGCAGCATGAGTGAAGGATGCTTTGTTGTGAAATAGGAAGCCAATTCTAGATTTAACTTTGGATTGGAGATGTTTGATGTGGGTCTGGAAGGAGAGTTTACAGTCAAACCAGACACCTAGGTATTTGTAGTTGTCCACGTAGTCTAAGAGCTGTCCAGATTAGTGATGTTGGACAGGCGGGCAGGTGCAGGCATCGATCGGTTGAAGAGCATGCATTTAGTTTTACTTGTATTTAAGAGCAATTGGAGGCCACGGAAGGAGAGTTGTATGGCATTGAAGCTTGCCTGGAGGGTTGTTAACAGTGTCCAAAGAAGGGCCAGAAGTATACAGAATTGTGTCGTCTGCGTAGAGGTGGATCAGAGACTCACCAGCAGCAAGAGCGACATCATTGATGTCATCATTGATGACACACGTAGTTATCTATCAACCTCGTTGCTTTCTTTTAGTATGTGCAATGTAGTAAGTAAAGTACACCATCATGCTTTTCAGATTCCACAATGATTCTTTAGTTATGGACACTACTATGGACACTCTCTTGCTCTCGGTCCTCTTCTTTGTAAGTCACCTTGATTCAGTTTCTTTATGAAAATATTTAGCGAACTCCATGACAGTAGCTAAATCAAGGGGCTATAGCAGCACACAAGTACACTACAAATGCATGCTGGGCCGGGCATGCCCTGAGGTCGAAGTGAGCGCTACTGGAGAAAAATTGGAGCATTTGAGAATGTCGCTCCACGCTCCGCTCCTCGCGCCAGCTCCGCTCCTCGCTCCAGCTCCGCTCCTCGCGCCAGCTCCGCTCCAGCTCCACTCCTCGCTCCAGCTCCACTCCAGCTCCGCTCCTCGCTCCTCGTGCCAGCTCCGCTCCACTCACTACTCTGGCTCAGACATAGAGTATGCTATCCTTCTTGTTTCATGATGAACTTGAAAGGAGTGACAACGCTTATTTAAGAGTGCTGCAGTTCTCCTGCTGTAGAGGACATCATCTTTGAAATGGGAGGGAGGGAGGGGGATTCTGTTCAGACAGAGGATTGTGTCAAAAGCAGTGAACTTGAACATTGTTTTGTTGCAGTTTGCTGAGGACCTTTTGTTTAATTCATGGAGTCCTGTTAAGTCCTTCCTTTTGATATTCAATCTGCATATTAATGATGTTGTTACTGAGGTGCTCGTACTTGTAAAGGTGCGTATTTGTGCGTACTTGTGTGTGTGGTTATTTGTGTATCTGTGTGTTTCTCTGGATGTTTGTGTGTGTGTGTGTCCAAGGGTGTTTGCGTGTGTTCAGCCACTCTGAATGATAATACATATATAATAATAGATGCCATTTATAAAACAATTTTATCCAAAGTGACTTAGCATGCATACATTTTAAATATGGGTGGTCCCGGGAATCAATCCCACTACCCTGGCGTTACAAGTGTCATGCTCCACCAACTGAGCTACAAAAGAATGATGTGTTTCGTCCTGTAAAGGAAAGAGAGAGGATCGGTATTATTGCTGTGCTGCCCTATAGAGGTGCACGCTCTGCACATTAGCTCTGCACATTACTGACAACACTATCATCTCATCCTCTCAGTGGGCTTGGTGCTATAGGAAGTTGAACACAGCATAAGGAGGGAGAGAGAGGAAAGATACAGATTGAGGGATGGAGAGGTGGCTATAATAGAGAGAGAGAGGGGGGAGAATGAGAGAGAGGGAAAGATGAAATTTTACACCAAGACGGCCTGTACATGTTAGCTGTACTGATTATGCCAATGTTGACTGGCACTGGCCCCTTCCTCTTGGCATTGCTGTATAGGATGCATGTCTGTGTCCTGCAGTCAGTGTGAAAGGCTGGCCAGGTTAGTCTGGTGTGAATCCCAAATAGCACTCTATTCCCTATGGGCCCAGGTCAAAACATAGGGAATAGAGAGGTATTTGGGATGCAGCCCAGGACTCTGGAGGATACCCAACAACCCAATATCCCACGGGTCTCTCCTCTGACTGTCCTCTCCATAGCCTATCAGGGCTTAGGGCCTAAGCCACTGGTGGAGGAGGTGAAAAACACACAGGCTGCATGTAGACTAAGGCATGGGGGATAGTGCGGCGTGATAGAGGCCAGGGGTACTCAAGTACTATTTCAGAAGGCCCGGTCACACACATTTCCTAGGTGGCAAAGGTCCAGATGGATAATGTCATTTATCAGCGTAGTAACAAACCTCCACCTCACAACCCTTGCGACGTCAAACTGTTCACACCCCTCTTGTTGGTGGATAGACAATTTGCAGTTTTAAAGCTAATTTCCTGCAATTCTATGCATTCTTCCATGTCTTGTGTGTTTATGGTACCAAGGGTCAAAGCCCAACCGAGTAAAAAAAAAAGTCTAATTATTATATATATTTTTTTGGGGGGGGGTGCCTATGGTCCATATTGACCCCGTTCTGGTCCGCGATCCGCCAGTTGTGTATGTAGGATATAGGCTAATGTACTGAGGGTGTTTCCACACAATCACGCTAATTACATATGTTACAGTGCCTCTGCTATTGATGATGGGAGATAGTGTTACTATAAGCACGGACGTGTGATATAGTTATGTTAATGTTATGGGAAATAAGGGAACCACATTCTCCTTTTCCTCACCAATTAATGTTGTGTGCGTAAGTGCGTATCTGTGTGTGTGTTTGTGTTGATATTGTTGTTGTCCTCTCTTGTCTCTTGGGGATCTTGTGCCTGCCTGGCTGGCTGCCTGGCTGAATGCCTGGCTGTACTGTAATGGGGACTAAGGCTGTGCTGAGATTCAGACACTCTGCTAGAACCAACATCTGCTCAGCAGTGTCGTGTCTTTACTATCATTAGCTGAAGACTTATAGTTTTTATCAAAGATTCTCTGTAATTAGCATTTCGTGATGAACTAATCAGGCAAATGTAATTAACTAGGAAGTCGGGGCACCAAGGAAAATATTCAGATTACAAAGTTATAATTTTCCTAATACAACTTTTCAGATATATTTTAATATCTGATCAATTAGTCTTCTTAATTAATTAATTAATTATTTTACCTCACGGTAGTCTCATTCCAAACATCGTAAATTGTTGGTTATCTGTACGAACCCAGTCTTCACTATGAGTCATCCATACATCAATTGTCTTAAATCATTTATTTACGAACTAAGTAATTCACAGAAATGCATAAACAAACAGTAGATAGTTACAAGGAAATGATAACGGAGTTTCCCTAGTGGGATAAACCGGTATCGCGGCTTGGTGTACAAAAGAGAAGTGGGGGTCGACTGAGATAATCCTTTGCACATGAACGCTCACCCATTTGGGTATAATTGCAATCAATATATATATTTACGCTCAGTGTGTCGTCGGGATCTCTGTTGAAAAGTTTGTTTCTGTTGGAGAGTTTGTCCTCTCTCTCTCTCTGTCGTGGTTAGAGTAGATAGTTCAGAGTGACATTCATTCATGTCGTTATAGAATAGATATTTCGGCGGTTGTCGGTCTTCGCGTTCAATGATACCGAATTCCTAGCTGCAGACTAGTAATTAATATCAAAGACTTGTTCTTATTCTGTCGGTATCGATAGTCTAAGAGTTTAACCACGTGGGATGGTTAAAAGATTCAGCAGTCTGGTCTCAAACCTTGGCCTTCTCGTTATCGAGGTAAGCTGGTCTGCAACCTTTGTCCTCTCGTAATTGAGAGAAACATGGTCTGGTGATAGAAAACCCGGGTGGGGGTTTCATTCGGAAGAGCAGAAAAGGGCCTGTCCCAGGATGCCCAACCATAACTGTGCTCATGGGCGGTCCTCTGATTTAGTTAAATTACAAAGAGAATTAGAGTTTCCTTCATTAAACAGTCCAAAATCACATTACACAATTTCACAAACAGTATCATCCACACTCATTCATCTTATACAACAATTAGATATAAGCCTCATATCTGAGGCTATTGTATAAACAGCTTTATGGTAATGTGGCTGTATTGTCTCTCATGAGTTTCACAAAATTCTACCAAACGGACCAGTTAGTAGCTGGATTCTTCACCGATCTTTTATACCTTCTCCATAACATAAATGTTGTTCGGACCTGAAGTTCTGTGAGGTGGAAGAAATTCCTTTGTTCTCTCCATGAAAACACTCTCTCTCTATACTGTGGCCATGAGGAGATAATCTCCTCCAGGAATTTATGACCTGAGGTCGCAGCAGCCTGAGTGTAGGAGACAGCGAGAAGGGGATGGGGCTTGCTGTACCCAAAGAGGGCAACGTCATGACAGCAGCCAATAGCATAGCCTCCCTGCCTGACAAATACCCTCAGCAATATATACAGTTGAATTAGTATTTGTTAGCATTGCCTTTAAATTGTTTGACTTGGGTCAAATGTTTCGGGTAGCTTTCCACAAGCTTCCCACAATAAGTTGGGTGAATTTTGACCCATTCATCCTGACAGAGCTGGTGTAACTGAGTCAGGTTTGTACGCCTCATTGCTTGCACACACTTTTTCATTTCTGCCCACAAATTTACGATAGGATTGAGTTCAGGGCTTTGTGATGGCCACTCCAATACCTTGGCTTTGTTGTCCTTAAGCCATTTTGCCACAACTTTGGAAGTATGCTTGGGGTCATTGTCCATTTGGAAGACCCATTTGCGACCAAGCTTTAACTTCCTGACTGATGTCTTGAGATGTTGCTTCAATATATCCACATAATTTTCCGTCCTCATGATTCCATCTATTTTGTGAAGTGCACCAGTCCCTCCTGCAGCAAAGCACCCCCACAACATGATTCTGCCACCCTCGTACTTCACGGTTGGGATGGTGTTCTTCATCTTGCAAGCGTCCCCCATTTTCCTCCAAACATAACAATGGTCATTATGGCCAAACAGTTCTATTTTTGTTTCATCAGACCAGAGGACATTTCTCAAAAAAGTACGATCTTTGTCCCCATGTGCAGTTGCAAACCGTAGCCTGGCTTTTTTATGGTGGTTTTGGAGCAGTGGCTTCTTCCTTGCTGAGCGGCCTTTCAGGTTATGTCGATGTAGGACTCGTTTTACTGTGGATACTTTTGTACCTGTTTCCTCCAGCATCTTCACAAGATCCTTTGCTGTTGTCCTGGGATTGATTTGCACTTTTCGCACCAAAGTACATTCATCTCTAGGAGAAAGATTGCGTCTCCTTCCTGAGTGGTATGACGGCTGCATGGTTCCATGGTGTTTGTACTTGCGTACTATTGTTTGTACAGATGAACATGGTACCTTCAGGCATTTGGAAATTGCTCCCAATGATGAACCAGACTTGTGGAGGTCTTCAATTTATTTTCTGCGGTCTTGGCTGATTCTTTTTGATTTTCCCATGATGTCAAGCAATGAGGCACTGAGTTTGAAGGTAGACCTTGAAATACATCCACAGGTACACCTCCAATTGACTCAAATGATCAATTAGCCTATCAGAAGCTTCTAAAGTCATGACATTGTTTTCTGGAATTTTCCAAGCTGTTTAAAGGCACAGTCAACTTAGTGTATGTAAACTTCTGACCCACTGAAATTGTGATACAGTGAATTATAGGTGAAATAATCTGTCTGTAAACAATTGTTGGAACAATTACTTGTGTCATGCACAAAGTAGATGTCCTAACCGACTTGTCAAAACTATAGTTTGTTAATAACAAGAAATGTGAAAAGCTAGTTTTAATGACTCCAACCTAAGTGTATGTAAGCTTCCGACTTCAACTGTATATATATATATATATATATATATATATATATATATATATATATATATATATATATATATATATGTGTGCTTGTTGTTTATTATCTCATATTCAGCAATTATTCTCTCTCATAAATGTCCTCCCAGAATGTTGATGTTTGGTTACTACTAGTTTGACTTTTGTTACAAAGCCTACTACTGTTATATTCCCCTCAAGGAATAACTGAATGTTGTGAAATCTTGACGTAAATGCTACGTGTATGTAATACCACAGAGATAGGGGCTGTTCTTTGAATCGGACCAGCTTCATGTCCTTTTAGATCTGGCCTAGAGGATGTATCTCCAAAGTCTCCCCCATCTTCAAGCTACACCAGCGTTGCCGACTGAGGTCTCTAAAGAAAGTATAGGCTTAAAGTGATACTTCGGATTTTGGCAATGAAGTCCTTTATCTACTCCCCCAGAGTCAGATGAACTCGTGGATTTCATTTGTATCTCTACGTGCAGTTTGAAGTATGTTGCTAAGTAGCGTTAGCGCAATTGCTAACTGGCGTTAGCACAATTCATGGACATCTATGGCATGCTAGCTGTTACCATAGACGTCCAGTCATTGTGCTGACCCTAGTAAGCTTTGACTTACAAATCTACCTTTAACTTCCTTCATACTGGACGCAGAGACATACAAATAGAATCTACAAGTTCATCTAACTCCGGGGAAGTAGATAAAGGGCATTGCCAAAATCATGAAGTATCCTTTTAAAGCATTGTTACAAACCACTGTCAATCATTTTAGTTTCCACACTGTTGTTGTTATATAAAATAATGAGTGGTAGACTTCAGGAAAAACGTCTCATCTGGTCTGCAGCGTCATCCTGCTGTATTTTCACATCCTTCTTTTATATTGTGTTTCTACCTTGTCAGCTGGAGCGCCTCCTGCTAGCTCAATCTAGACTGAAGTGACGAGAGAGTGCCATAGGGAAGCAAAGGCACAATAACCACCTGGGAGTTTCCTGAAAAGAAGCTAAAACTCTGCTCTTCATTCTGTTCATAAACAGAGAGAGAGAGAGAGAGAGAGAGAGAGAGAGAGAGAGAGAGAGAGAGAGAGCTCGCTGTTGAAAGGGGGAAAAGGGAGATAGAGATAGTAAGAGAAAGTGCTAAATAGAAGCTAAAACGCTGCTCTTCAACTGTTCAGCTCTCTGTGTGGGGATTTAACAGAGCTCTGCTGGAAATAGCTGAAAGTCAGTTTGCCATCTGGATTCAAATAAATTGCACACTGAATCAAAGTTTTTACACAGCGCTGTAGCTAGGGAAAACGTGTTGAACTGCTTGAGTGCTTTTGTTGAATCATGGACAATAGTATTTGACCCAGGTGGGTGGAAAAGCATGAGTTTGAAATGAAGAAAAGCACTCCAGCCATAGAAAGTTTTTAAGTTTCATTTTGGGTAACTTAATGTTACAAATTCTGTCTTTGGCTTTTATGTCTCAACAATAAGTGACAAATGTATGTGATCATCACATTACTACACTCAGTACACATCACAAAGTACTATAGATATACTGTGCATTTGTTCTTGACTCCAAAACTGCTCTTTTCTCCCACAAATGGGATTCATTAGTAAGCCAGCAATGTGTGTTCTGACATTTAACACATATAGGTATTTGTATTTGTCTTTCGTCTGGCCATTTTGCACCCTTCCGGTACTCTCCGTACATTTTTTTCTGTTCTCTTGGTATTCCTCTCAGGCCTCGCGTTTTGTTTGGCTGCCTGGTTCAGTTCTATTTTTACCTTTTCCATATATCTCAGTCAGTGTGTGTATAGCATATTAAACCTCTCCTCTGCCTCTCTCTCTCTCTCTCTCTCTCTCTCTCTCTCTCTGTCTCTTTCCTCTCCCCTCTCCTCTCACCAGCCATAACTTCCCCCATCATCAGATCACTTCCATACACACATCACGACACACTTCAGTCAAGTGCTAACCAAAGTTCCCATTCCTCTTCCTGCTTAATCTCTTGTGGACAGACTACATGAACAGAGAGAGAGAGAGAGAGAGAGAGAGAGAGAGAGAGAGAGAGAGAGAGAGAGAGAGAGAGAGAGAGAAGAGAGAGAGAGAGAGAAAGAGAGAAAGAAAGAGAGATCCTTCTTTGTAATTCTAAAGCGTCTTGTTGAGAGGGAGTTTACCAACACAGAACTGCTCGGACTCTTTGTTGTCTCGTAGGCTGTATTTGAGATGAAAGAGACAATGCTAGTCTGCCTTCGCTTGTGGGAGCTCTCCTCTTCTTTCCCCATCTCTTTTCTACACCCCCTTCTCTCCCCGTTTCTCTCTTCTCTCAGCTCGGTGACAGGTGGATGGACAGCAGCAGAATGACTCAGTCAGAGAGAAAGTTATATGGGCTATATTCATCCATATTGCCGTTTTTTTCAGTTGTATGTATAGATGTACAGTATATGGATTAAGCTATAGTAGTTCTAACAAAATAAAGTTAGAGCTGTCCCCTAACTTTAGAAACACACTTTGTACCTCATGGATTGATGTCAGTGGAAGATTCACACAAAGGTTTGAGATACTTGTACTTTATCAAATCAATCACATTTTCTTTCAGTTCAATAAATAAAGTTTAAGAAAACATTTACTAAATAAACTAAAGTAAAAATTAAAATAAAAAACAAGTCATTGTGTGGGGGTACAGGTGGGTCGAGGTAATTTGTAAAGTGACTATGCATAGATAATAAACAGCGAGTAGCAGCAGTGTAAAAACAAAGGGGGGTCAATGTAAATGTAAATAGTCCGGGTGGCCATTTGATTATGGCTTGGGGGTAGAAGCTGTTCTAAGGAGCCTTTTGACTTTTACCGTCAGGTTCGGCGCCAAGTTTGAGGAAGTAAAACAGGTCAAGTTGTGTTTAGTTCATGGCAGAGCAGAACTTTGCATGCTAACCAAATGAGCACAACTTCTAATGAAGAACATTTATTGGTCGCTCCTGTTAGAAAAGCAAACCTATGTTGTTTAACTATGATTAAGGCAGGACATCATACCTTATTCATATAGTTTGGGTGTCATTGTAATGTTGACCTCTGCTAGCAAACATATTTCATACTACTGAGACTTAGTTTAGGGATGTTAGTGGTATGGGAAGTTTAGGAATTATTTGTTGACACATTTTGATGGAATATTTAAATTAAACAGTATAAACTTCTTGAAGTTTCATGATTTGTTTGTGTGTGTGCGTGCATGTATGTGTGTGTGCGCGTGTGTGTGCGTGCATGTATGTGTGTGTGTGTGCGTGCGTCCATGTATGTGTGTGTGTGTGTGTGCGTGCATGTATGTGTGTGTGTGCGTGCGTGCATGTATGTGCGTGTGTGTGACAGACAGACAGACAGACAGACAGACAGACAGACAGACAGAGAGAGAGAGAGAGATAGACAGACAGACAGACAGACAGACAGACAGACAGACAGACAGACAGACAGACAGACAGACAGACAGACAGACAGACAGACAGACAGACAGACAGACAGACAGAGGCAGACAGACATACAGACAGACAGAGAGAGAGAGAGAGACATACATACAGACAGACAGACAGACAGAGACTCAGACAGACAGACAGACAGACAGACAGACAGACAGACAGACAGACAGACAGACAGACAGACAGACAGACAGACAGACAGACAGACAGACAGACAGACAGACAGACAGACAGAGAGAGAGAGAGAGAGAGATAGACAGACCGACAGACAGACAGACAGACAGACAGACAGACAGACAGACAGACAGACAGACAGACAGACAGACAGACAGACAGACAGACAGACAGACAGAGGCAGACAGACATACAGACAGACAGAGAGAGAGAGAGAGACATACATACAGACAGACAGACAGACAGAGACTCAGACAGACAGACAGACAGACAGACAGACAGACAGACAGACAGACAGACAGACAGACAGACAGACAGACAGACAGACAGACAGACAGACAGACAGACAGACAGACAGAGACTCAGACAGACAGACAGACAGACAGACAGACAGACAGACAGACAGACAGACAGACAGACAGACAGACAGACAGACAGAGACACAGCATATCTCTCCTATCTTTATCCCAGTAGCTGCTTGCCAGTGAATACATTCCAGACACGTTTTCCATCATTCTGTTCATTTACTGCAGCTCCTAGCCACCTACGGCCGGTCGGCCACACAAATCTAATTGGCGAACATTAGATTGGCACTGAGCAGTTCTGCAGTAATAATGTGTGTTTTGGAGCTGGAACAACGGCTCTCGTTTTATAGATCATCCATCTTAATTGTTATGGAAGGGAGGGTCATCTGTAAAACACAAGGTAGAGTTGATGATTAAACAATGAGTAAACAATGTGGGAAAAAGCAAACTGAAAAACAATGTAGATTGTGAGTCATCATCCGCATTCAGATATTCCTGCAAGTAATTTACAATTACAACCGGTACTGATAGCCAATATTTAAAATTTTAGCGGCCAGTTAAATAGTTAACACACACACATGGACGCAGCTGTCTAAGGCACTGCATCTCAGTGCAAGAGGCATAACTACAGTCCCTGGTTCGATTCCAGGCTCTATCACATCCGGCCGTGAATGGGAGTCACATAGGGCGCAGCGTCGTCCGGGTTTTGTAAATAAGAATTTGTTCTTAACTGACTTGTCTAGTTAAATATAGGTTACACGCACACATTACATACTTTTATTTTAAAGGCAAACCACAAATTCCACTATTGTGCCTAATCCTTATTGTGGCTAACCCTATCCGGTCGAGCCTCACTAGCCAGATGAAGCTAGCTGGCGGCTAATAACGTTAGCTTTGGGC
This sequence comes from Oncorhynchus tshawytscha, assembly GCF_018296145.1. Taxonomy (NCBI): domain Eukaryota; kingdom Metazoa; phylum Chordata; class Actinopteri; order Salmoniformes; family Salmonidae; genus Oncorhynchus; species Oncorhynchus tshawytscha. The sequence goes on from NC_056432.1 coordinate 74,715,898, forward strand.
AACAGGGTTAAGTAGCTGGCTAGCTATTTATTTTCATGAACTGAATTTCAATTTCAGTAGGCGAACAACAAGTGGGAAGCTAGCTAATACTTACTCACAAGGATTCCTAAATCATTGCCAAGACTAATTCAAATTAATGCAGTTTCATTGTTTTCAGGCTGGTTGTAACAGTGCTAGCTAGGTACCAAGCTAAAGCTAGCTACTTCAGAAGTTGCGGTCGAACAAATGATGCTTTATTATCAACGCAGTATTGTAAACACATCGTTTGTGGCCGGTGTTTGCTTGTTTGCAGACTTTTTTGTACAGCTTTGACAGTGCTACTATCTTTTTTACGCAAAGACCCAAACGGCGTTCCATAGTATGTATGTCGTGACGCTGATAGCAGTGACGCTATTACTGTGTAACTCCGGTCGGGCAACATCTGAAAAATAGCACACTTGGTAGTGTGTACCAGTGCTCGACCAGTCAGCAAAAGCCAACATCACCCACGACAGAGAACGGTTGATTGTCAAAGGCAATGAATTCCATTATCTTGGCTTTAATTTCGCTTTTGAATTGAATTGTCTCACTGAAATGTTCTTACTCTTTCAAATGACTGCTGGACTTGTTGACTTCTCGATCCACACAGCAGACGTTGTGGGCTAGGTTAGGAATGGTGTGTTGCACGTGTAGCGCAACATTTCTACGTGGCGTCATTACGTCATGTACCTACGTTATATAGGTATGCACGGTAGCTTTGACATCGGTTTTTAACATCGCCGTTAAACTAGACATTGGGCCGATACCGATGTTGGCATATTGGCCGATTCCAATATGGTAATTGTTACAGGAATTAAATTCCTCTATGTTTTAATACCCAATTAAAATTAAACACTCTGCCAATTCCTAAGAATTTGTAAGACTCTTATTTGCATAAAATGGACAGAGACCAGTCTCACAATCAACCAGCTGCGTTTATTCTCGAGAGTACTGAACATGATACAGTTTACCACAGATTATAACCTGAAAATGACATCATTAGTTTTTGTACTACCCCGTCTCATCAATCAGTACAATGGCTGTATAGTTCTCAAGCCTTCCCACATCGTCTCTCCCTACTAAGATAATTTACGACCCAAGCCAAGGTCTGCCTGTGTAGATAAGCATTCTAGCCAATCTGGCTATAAGTTCATTAATTTCTACCAAGGAACAGACAGTCATTGTTCTAATTCTTGATTATATTTACACATATTATATTCAGTACTAAGGTTAAAAGAAAATTCATACATCTATACAGTAACATAATAGTTTTCTGATTAGTCAGTCCTGATTGAAATGTATACATAATTAGTCATTATTGATTAAAAAAAATCCCTTAACAGTAATATCGGCCGATTCCAATATGTTCACCGATATATCGGTCATCCCTAATTTCAACCAATGTGTTTCAACTGTTTATTAACGATTAACCTCCTTCATCGGTTGTTATTTTGTGTTTCATGTTAGTGGAGCTGCCTCTCTCCTACCATTTTGTATTCAATATAAACAGACAGGATCTAATTGGCCCTCTCCGGTCTGTTTGTTGGGCATGTGAGGGCACCACTTAATTTTCCTGCATTCAAACAGTCCCATTCAGTGGCTATCTCGTTATGAGTTGCAGTGCATCACTCATGTTTCTACAGAGAAGTCAGGCACAGGAGAGCAAAAACGGATTTACAACGGCTTTACAAAGGCGCAGTTTAATAAACAAAACCACCGTAAACAGAACAATAAATCAATGGGTAAACAAAACCCGGGACACATCAGCATAACGTGCACAAGCACTACAATAAACAATTCCGGACAAGGGGGGGAAACAGAGGGTTAAATACACAACATGTAATGATGGAATTGAAACCAGGTGTGTGGGAAGACAAGACAAAACAAATGGAAAATGAAAGGTGGATCGGCGATGGCTAGAAGATTGTGATGTCGTCCGCCGAACGCCGCCCGAACAAGGAGAGGGACCGACTTCGGTGGAAGTCGTGACACCAAGACAGTCGTGAAGAGGGCATGACAAAGCCTATTTCCCCTCAGGAAACTAAAAAGATTTGGCATGGGTCCTGAGATCCTCAAAAGGTTCTACAGCTGCAACATCGTGAGCATCAGGCAAAGCTGCCTGCCATCCAGGACCTCTACACCAGGCGGTGTCAGAGGAAGGCCCTAAAAATTGTCAAAGACCCCAGCCACCCCAGTCACCCCAGTCATAGACTGTTCTCTCTACTACCGCATGGCAAGCGGTACCGGAGTGCCAAGTCTAGGACAAAAAGGCTTCTCAACAGTTTTTACCCCCAAGCCATAAGACTCCTGAACAGGTAACCAAATGGTTACCCGGACTATTTGCATTGTGTGCCTCCCACCCCCAACCCCTCTTTTACGCTGCTGCTACTCTCTGTTTCTCTTATATGCATAGTCACTTTAACTATACATTCATGTACATACTACCTCAATTGGTCCGACCAACCAGTGCTCTCACACGTTGGCTATCCGGGCTATCTGCATTGTGTCCCGCCACCCGCCAACCCCTCTTTTAAGCTGCTGATACTCTCTGTTTATCATATATGCATAGTCACTTTAACTATACATTCATGTACATACTACCTCAATTGGTCCGACCAACCAGTGCTCTCACACGTTGGCTATCCGGGCTATCTGCATTGAATCCCACCACCCGCCAACCCCTTTTTTTACGCTACTGTTCATCATATATGCATAGTCACTTTAACGATACCTACATGTACATACTACCTCAATAAGCCTGACTAACCAGTGTCTGTATATAGCCTTGCTACTCTTATTTTCAAATGTCTTTTTACTGTTGTTTTATTTCTTTACTTACACACACACACACACACACACACACACACACACACACACACACACACACATACATTTTTTCCCCACTGTTGGTTAGAGCCTGTAATTGAGCATTTCACTGTAAGCATTTCCTGTTGTATTCGGCGCATGTGACAAATAAACTTGGCCACGCCTCAGAGCCTGGTTCCTCTCTGTCCTGCTGTTCCTGCTGTTCTATGGAGTTTTCCCTAGCCACTGTGATTCTACATCTGCATTGCTTTCTCTTTGTGGTCTTTGGGTTTTTCAAGTGGAATGTATGTGTAGGAATCTTGAATGATGATCATGCTCTTGTTTGAATAACCTGTGTAGTTGCTAATACTACTGACAGTATTGACATGTTTGAATGACATAACGAGCAGGACACCCTGCGTCGGTAAATAGGGGCCTCCCATTGTTGTCCTACTCAAGGCTTGGATGAAGGCGATTTATGCTGAAACGTAAGCCTATTTGTTTGTCCCGTCAATAAATCTATCAGATTTACACAGCAACAGAGTGCTGCTTTTTCATTCTTCTCCCGGATAGTCACTAGTTCAGGTATCCTGGGGTAAGAAATGGTTTTTAGGACTGGCCACCCCTCAGAGCCTGGTTCCTCTCTAGGTTTCTACCTAGGTTCCTGCCTTCCTAGGGGGGTTTTCTTAGCCACTGTGCTTCATTCATACTAGAGGTCGACCGATTAATCGGAATGGCCGATTAATTAGAGCCGATTTCAGGTTTTCATAACAATCGGAAATCTGTATTTTTGGACACCGATTTGGCAATTTTTTTAGAGATATATATATATATTTCTTTACACGTTTATTTAATCTTTATTTAACTAGGCAAGTCAGTTAAGAACACATTCTTATTTTCAATGACGGCCTAGGAACGGTGGGTTAACTGCCTCGTTCAGGGGCAGAACAACAGATTTTCACCTTGTCAGCTCGGGGGATTCAATCTTTCAACCTTACAGTTAACTAGTCCAACGCTCTAACCACCTGTCTCTCATTGCACTCCACGAGGAGACTGCCTGTTACGCGAATGCAGTAAGCCAAGGTAAGTTGCTAGCTAGCATTAAACTTATCTTTTAAAAAACAATCAATCAATCAATCGTAATCACTAGTTAAATACACATGGTTGATGATACTAGTTTATCTAGCGTGTCCTGTGTTGCATATAATCGATGTGGTGCGTATCGTTGTGTACCTAACCATGAACATAAATGCCTTTCTTAAAATCAATACACAGAAGTATATATTTTTAAACCTGCATATTTAGATTTAGATAAAAGAAACCCAGGTTAGCAGGCAATATTAACCAGGTGAAATTTTGTCACTTCTCTTGCGTTCATTGCACGCAGTCAGTGTATATGCAACAGTTTGGGCTGCCTAATTTGCCAGAATTTTACATAATTATGACATAACATTGAAGGTTGTGCAATGTAACAGGAATATTTAGACTAATGGATGCCACCCCTTAGATAAAATACGGAACGGTTCCGTATTTCACTGAAAGAATAAACGTCTTGTTTTCGAGATGATAGTTTCCGGATTCGACCATATTAATGAACTAAGGCTCGTATTTCTCTGTGTTATTATGTTATAACTAAGTCTATGATTTGATAGAGCAGTCTGACTGAGCGGTAGTAGGCAGCAGCAGGCTCGTAAACATTCATTCAAACAGCACTTTCGTGTGTTTTGCCAGCAGCTCTTTGTTGTGCGTCAAGCATTGCGCTGTTTATGACTTCAAGCCTATCAACTCCCGAGATGAGGCTCGTATAACCAATGTGAAATGGCTAGCTAATAACGTTTGAAACGTCACTCGCTCTGAGACTTGGAGTAGTTGTTCCCCTTCCTCTGCATGGGTATCGCTGCTTCGAGGGTGGCTGTTGTCGTTGTGTTCCTGGTTCGAACCCAGGGAGGAGCAAGCAGAGGGACGGAAGCTATACTGTTACACTGGCAATACTAAAGTGCCTATAAGAACATCCAATAGTCAAAGGTTAATGAAATACAAATGGTATAGAGAGAAATAGTCCTATAATTCCTATAATAACTACAACCTAAAACTTCTTACCTGGTAATATTGAAGATTAATGTTAAATGGAACCACCAGCTTTCATATGTTCTCATGTTCTGAGCAAGGAACTTAAACGTTAGTTTTCTTACATGGCACATATTGCACTTTTACTTTCTTCTCCAACACTTTGTTTTTGCATTATTTAAACCAAATTGAACATGTTTAATTATTTATTTGAGTCTAAATTAATTTTATTGATGTGTTATATATACAAACATACCCTTGTAAAACTGACCATCCTACCAATCCTCGACTTTGGCGATGTAATTTACAAAATAGCCTCCAATACCCTACTCAACAAATTGGATGCAGTCTATCACAGTGCAATCCGTTTTGTCACCAAAGCCCCATATACTACCCACCATTGCGACCTGTACGCTCTCGTTGACTGGCCCTCGCTTCATACTCGTCGCCAAACCCACTGGCTCCATGTCATCTACAAGACCCTGCTAGGTAAAGTCCCCCCTTATCTCAGCTCGCTGGTCACCATAGCATCACCCACCTGTAGCACGCACTCCAGCAGGTATATCTCTCTGGTCACCCCCAAAACCAATTCTTTCTTTGGCCGCCTCTCCTTCCAGTTCTCTGCTGCCAATGACTGGAACGAACTACAAAAATCTCTGAAACTGGAAACACTTATCTCCCTCACTAGCTTTAAGCACCAACTGTCAGAGCAGCTCACAGATTACTGCACCTGTACATAGCCCACCTATAATTTAGCCCAAACAACTACCTCTTTCCCTACTGTATTTATTTATTTATTTTGCTCCTTTGCACCCCATTATTTTTATTTCTACTTTGCACATTCTTCCATTGTAAAACTACCATTCCAGTGTTTTACTTGCTATATTGTATTTACTTTGCCACCATGGCCTTTTTTGCCTTTACCTCCCTTCTCACCTCATTTGCTCACATCGTATACAGACTTGTTTATACTGTATTATTGACTGTATGTTTGTTTTGCTCCATGTGTAACTCTGTGTCGTTGTATCTGTCGAACTGCTTTGCTTTATCTTGGCCAGGTCGCAATTGTAAATGAGAACTTGTTCTCAACTTGCCTACCTGGTTAAATAAAGGTGAAATAAAAAATAAAAATAAATATTAAGTTAAAATAAGTGTTCATTCAGTATTGTTGTAATTGTCATTATTACAAATACATTTTAAAAATCTGCCGATTAATCGGCAGCGGGGTTTTTTGGCCCTCCAATAATCGTATCGGCGTTGAAAAACCATAATCGGTCGAACCTCTAATTCATACATGTGCATTCCTTGCCCTCTGGGGTTCTAGGATGGGTTTCTGTATAAGCACTTAGTGACAACTGCTGATGTAAAAAGTCTTTGTAAATAAATGCGATTGATTATTTGATACAACTGAGTAGACTACTGTATTAGGCCTTGGTACAGTATCTTTTGTTTGAGGGAATGTTTATCATTTAGTAATAGTTGTGCCTTGCAGGATGATGCCAGGCTGTTTTGATGTAAACAGTCAGACCAGCTCCTTCAGCAGCCTAACACACACACACACACACACACACACACACACACACACACACACACACACACAAACACACACACACACACACACACATACACACACACCAGCCTGTGATGATAACTTTCTCCCGTCCTTGGATTTGCTGTGATTCTGGGGTAGGCTATGATACCAATGTCGGTCTCCATAGCAACAGGCTTATTACATCACCGCCCGCCATCCTGCTGCTCTCGTCGGACTGGTGTTGTAGCCCAGACACACACACACACACACACACACACACACACACCACCCACTGCATGCCAAATCACACACCATACAGACTGCACGCCAAACTCTTAAATCAAAAGGGCCAAAAATGGCATTTTAACAACAACACAAATGTCAGCCTACATTGGCCATAACACTACCTGAAACCTGTCTGCTTGCTTACACATGTGTACTTACACATACACATTACACTGCCACACAACAACACTTGTACATATCTGTACTCTGAAACCTACAATACTTGCATGCGGTTCACAAGTTGCTCAAAAATACTCAAAGTTGTAATTTCCTCTGCCTGGTCTCAGGCAGTTAAGCCCCCTCTATATATGGCTGTGTCTTTACTCCAGTTTGACTGTAGCCTGCGGGAAGGTTAGCTCCTACATGATCTGTGTCATTAATGGGGTTAACGTTCCGTCTTGGCCTGATTTCCACAGCTGCCTCCCTGCAGATTGCCAAGATGGATGTTTGGGTGAGAGGTTTGGAAATGGAGGCTAAATTCTCCGTTGGTAGACAGACAGAAATACTTGTAGCCAGGTACCTGAGATTTGAGGATGCATACAGGACACAGGAAAGGGCTTGCAGAAGGTTGCCGAGAAGATTATCAGATGTCAAACCCTCTCTTTTCTTCCTTACTCAAACTGTACAGTACCTCCCATTGGCCAGCTTGTACTTCCTGTCCCCAGTGGAGGTCAAAGTGACCTTGCAGCCTAGTCGCTCACATTAGCCTGCCTGGGGATGGGGTTAGTTGCTGCCTGACTGGACTCTCTCCTCTCCTCACCACGTCACCTCTATCCTCACCACGTCTCTGAGACCTTGGTCATTAATCATTAATGTGCACAGAGACAGAGTGTCCTGTTTTGTCCTGTTCTGTTCTGTGTGCTTCAGGGCCACTCCGGAAGGAGACGAGGGGCCAGGTGAGCTGTCATACGGCGTGCCTCATTCCCACTTCTACTGTTCTTCTACCCTAACTGTCTAAGTAGGGAAGGATGTGTGGCGTGCATGCATATGTTTGTGTGAAGGTGAGGTGCTGACAGGGGCCATCTCTCTAACGCCCACCCCCTTACCTTACATAACTCCAGGTTCTGATGTTTAGCAGAAAGTTCTAAAACAGGAGCTGTGGTGTCAGCACGCAGGGCTGCAGTGGTGCATTATTGTGTGTGGGGGGGAGATTAAACATGGATAAATTGTCTGAAGGAGGATGATAATGCAGCACAATGAGAGGTGAGGGAGAGGTGCTGGCTGCTGTCTCATCCTCATCTCATACATGGCCCTGCACTGGCAGCTCTTGCTCCTAGGGTGCACTGTGGATGGGCTGACTAGAGTGAGGCATGCCACTTGAATGCTGAGATGGGAAGGAGGGAGGGAGGAAGACGCAGGTTATCGTAACCCAATCTTTCCAATCTCTTTTTAAATCCTATTTATTTCAAATCGTTCCACTAGTCCCAAATAGCAAAGCAATTTATTAACTCAAATACGGATGTTATTTTATAACAATTACCGATACAGGGAGCGGATTGCTCCCATAAATACTGTAGCTTTCAGTATAAACAGCAGAGAGAGATTAATGAGAGATCATAGACATCTCACATATGTGTCAGAGATATCAGCAATATCACTAATACGGTTGTCAGTCATCCTGTAATAGTGTCAATCACCAGCAGTCATTTATCTTGATAAAGCAAGTCACCCTCCACCTGCCAGTCCAGAGCAGACATGACTGCTTCATTCTGAACAGAGAGAGATACCTCTGTGTCAAACCAGTAAAATATTCATCCTGGTATGTGTGCCTCAGCTGGTAAAAAAGGTATTAGCAACGCCAATATCGTGGGTTCAATTCCCAGAGGGATCACACAAAAATGTATGTACTGATGAATACAAGCATCTGCTTAGTGGTATGGGGGTTAGTATGGGGGGATTTCATGTTCATGTATCATGTTGATGTAGGGCATAGCAGAGGGCCATCGTGATACAGCCTGCAGGTGAACTTATCTGTTACAGTCATCTCTAATGAGGAGGTATGTTAACCTGATTAGACAGGATCTGTCCTAATGAACCATAACCCAGCCATATTAATTAACTCTCCTTACTATCTCCTAATCTACCTCCAGTTCTATTCAGTTTGCTGGTAGTAGCGTTGGTTTTAGGTTATACTCTGTCTCCTCTCCATCCACCTCCATTCAGTTTGCTGGTAGTAGTGTTGGGGTTAGGTTATACTCTGTCTCCTCTTCATCCACCTCCATTCAGTTTGCTGGTAGTAGTGTTGGGGTTAGGTTAGACTCTGTCTCCTCTTCATCCACCTCCATTCAGTCTGCTGGTAGTAGTGTTGGGGTTAGGTTAGACTCTGTCTCCTCTTCATCCACCTCCATTCAGTTTCCTGGTAGTAGTGTTGGGGTTAGGTTAGACTCTGTCTCCTCTTCATCCACCTCCATTCAGTTTGCTGGTAGTAGTGTTGGGGTTAGGTTAGACTCTGTCTCCTCTTCATCCACCTCCATTCAGTCTGCTGGTAGTAGCATTGGTTTTAGGTTAGACTCTGTCTCCTCTTCATCCACCTCCATTCAGTTTGCTGGTAGTAGTGTTGGGGTTAGGTTAGACTGTCTCCTCTTCATCCACCTCCATTCAGTTTGCTGGTAGTAGTGTTGGGGTTAGGTTAGACTCTGTCTCCTCTTCATCCACTTACTTTCAGGCTGCTGGTATTCTGCAGTTACTCCTCTGTCTCTGTCCTCATGCACTTCCATGCATGTCTTGTAATGTTGGGGTTAGGTTAGACAACTTTCCTGTCTCTTCATCTATTTCCATCCAGTCTTCTAGTAACAAGGCTGTGGTTATTCTCCTGTCTCTTCATCTATTTCCATCCAGTCTTCTAGTAACAACAGATAGTAATAACAGATTTGGCTATACAAAACAACAACATGCTCACATGCCCCCATCACTCCCATTGATTTTTGCTAGCAGTGGCTAAAGTCAGCTAAAGTTTGTAATGGCTGTGTAAAGAAAACTGAACCATGGATTACAGTTTCTCCTGGCCCATAGACTACTTTCAGGGTGAACCATCTAACCGTAATGTCAAGTTGTAAAATAGTGAACTATTCCTTTAACGCTGCATGAAATTATTACTTTTGCACTTAATTTTAAGTACACACCTCAAATATTGCCACCCCTCCCACCTCGGTGCCAGCGAGCTGAAGTTAGACAGGTAAATTGCTGAACCTGGCGTAAGGGGTGGAAAATACCTGTGCCCCAGTTTTAACATGACTAAATTCTAAGCGAACGTGCGCTTGACACTTATGCCTCCTTAAAGCCAGCCGAAAATAGAGCCCAGTGTGTTAGAGATGAGGTGATATGGATGAAACAAACCTTGAGGGTATTATATTGGATCGATTTTGAGAGTTAGGTGGCACTGGTAGATTGCCAGGCGTGTTAGGCTTGGCAGGGCATCATTGGTATGAGAGAGAGCTGTGTGTACCAGGGCCAGACTGGCAGCTCATCCCTTCTCTCATCTGTCTCTCATCCCTTCTAGAGTTTCCATGTCCACTCTTTCATCCACACTATCAGCAACAGTAAAGCATCTGCTGATATGTTGGGCTTTTAGTCTGAATGAGAGATGTTCGAGACACAGAAAGCAGCTCACTTTACATTAATATATTCAGGCTTTTCAGACTATTCACATCACGCAGTGTTATTCTCCTATCCTGAAAGGCAAAGATTAGTGTCTCATCGTGCACTATAAAACCAGATAAGTTGTTAAGAAATTGTTAAGAATCTTAAAAAGCTGAAGTGAGCAGTACTACCTTCATATGAGTAAAACAAATGCAGTTTTAAGGTATACTTAAGCAATAACGCACAAAGGGGTGTGCTATATGGCCAATATACGGATTGACTGGATATAGCCCTTAGCCGTGGTATATTGGCCATATACCACAAACCCCGGAGGTGCCTTATTGCTATTATAAACTGGTTTCCAATGTAATTAGAGCAGTATAAATACATGTTTTGTCATACCCGTGGTATGCGATCTCATATACCACGGCTTTCAGCCAATCAGCATTCAGGGCTCGAACCACACAGTTTATAATTAAATTTAACACCCCCACTAAGCCACGCCGCCAATAATTTCCAAGTGTGCCTTTTTCAAATGAATTGTAGAGTTACCACCCATGACTGTATTTGTTAGTGACAGAGACATGGTTGTTGAATTCGTTCATTTTCAGTCCTGTGTCCTTCACCAAGTGAGTTCCTAGGCGAATATTATCAATATAATTGAACCATTACATATAATATAAGACCTTATACAGTGGCCTGAAACTCGTAGTTTACAGGACACATCAGGTCTGCAAGTAGGGTTGCAAAATTCCACAAACTTTTCCCCAAAGAATTTCAGTAGTCTTCCAACCAGGATTTCTAGAAAACCTGGGAAATGGAACCAAATTTTGCAACCCTAACTGTAAATCACATGTTCCTTGCAAAGTGATGTGTAATTCCTGTTGGAATCTAGCCAGCTTTAGGCTATCCAACAGTTGAAATGTGTATTCACCTGCAACATACATTCATAATGACTGCCAGGGTTAAGAACAGTGGGAGGAAACAAACTAAGCCATTTAAACTGGAACAACCATTTCAGTAACGGGTGCAAAAATTAAATGATTGGATTAGTTTAGAAAAAAATGTCTGTGTAGCGTAAAATTTCATAAATCATCAATACTGTACATGCAAAAACACAGATATTAAAAACAATTCCAAAAATCTAGCTGCAGTAGAGCATGCTGGGAAAAGTTCATTTGTTTTCATATCTTTAAACCATTTACTTGGTGTGACTTCTCATTTAGTTGAGTCAGTACCACATAAACATTTGAAGTAATAATGACTTGTCATTGACTTTGAGTACAACTTATTTGAGTTAAAAATGCCTTGGGGTGGTGACTGACTAAGATTTTTAGCAGACATAGAATGTGCAGTAATTGCCTCATCAAGACATGGAGAATAATGTATCTAACAACATAGCAGGACTTGATTGGATACTCTTATGGTCATGTAGTGAAGGCTATACATGACCATTTCTGGTTATGACTCAGGCACGCTCACCTACCAGTATATTTCATCAACAGATTCCAACAAGCAGCCTATATATTTCATACTGTAGAATAAGAGGGCAGGGTCTGGTGCCAAGCTAATAATTCAAAACGTTGACTTCCCATCTCACTTACAACACCTTTACCGTCTGCCTGAGTGGGGGATGGATAGATAGATCATTGATTTGTTCTAGTGTGAGTTGTAACTACCATGAAAATAATTATTGGGTCAATCTGTCCTCTGCCTGTCTGATGAGGCTACTTAGGTAACCCTGATTCACTGTCTGATGGGACTGCTTAGGTGATTGTGATTGGACCCTCTGCTCAAGTGATCATGATTGGCCGGTGTCTGATCAGTCTGCTTAGGTGAGCATTATTCATCTCTGACACTACCTTCAACTGGCATCTGAGCTCATCAGTAAATCACCTCCAAATCTCATTACTCTGTGGATGAGGACAGGCTCTCTGGAGATGCACCATGTCCATGGAAAAGGCCATAAGGCCTCAAGGCTAACCTGCCTGGTTCAATAGCCTATGGGATGGGAATGGATTTAAAAGTCAATTACTTACCTGATCAACACTGCTTCTGTTCAGAGAGCGAGAGAGGAGGGGGGAAGGGGGGGGAGAGAGAAGAGAGAAGAGAGGCAGTCAGGGAGAGAGAGAGGGGGGGAAAGAGAGGCAGTCAGGGAGAGAGAGAGGGGGAAAGAGAGGCAGTCAGGGAGAGAGAGAGGGGGGGGGGAAGAGAGGCAGTCAGGGAGAGAGAGGGAGAGAGAGGGGAGGGGGAAAGAGAGAGTCAGAGAGGGGGAAAGAGGCAGTCAGGGAGAGAGAGAGGAGGGGGAAAGAGGGGGGAGAGAGGCAGTCAGGGAGAGAGAGAGGGGGGGGGGGAAGAGAGGCAGTCAGGGAGAGAGAGAGGGGGAAAGGGGGAAAGAGAGGCAGTCAGGGAGAGAGAGGGGGGGAAAAGAGAGGCAGTCAGGGAAAGAGAGGCAGTCAGGGAGAGAGAGGGGGGGGGAAGAGAGGCAGTCAGGGAGAGAGAGAGGGGGGGGAAAGAGAGGCAGTCAGGGAGAGAGAGGGGGAAAGAGAGGCAGTCAGGGAGAGAGAGAGGGGGGGAAAGGGGGAAAGAGAGGGCAGTCAGGGAGAGAGAGAGGGGGGAAAGAGAGGCAGTCAGGGAGAGAGGCAGTCAGGGAGAGAGGGGGGGAAAGGGGGGGAGAGAGAGGCAGTCAGGGAGAGAGAGAGGGGGGGAAAGAGAGGCAAAGAGAGGCAGTCAGGGAGAAAGAGAGGCAGGGGGAGAGAGAGAGGGGGGGAAAGAGAGGCAGTCAGGGAGAGAGAGAGGGGGAAAGAGAGGCAAAGAGAGGGGGGAAAGAGAGGAGTCAGGGAGAGAGAGGGGGGGGAAAGAGAGGCAGTCAGGGAGAGAGAGAGGGGGGAAAGAGAGGCAGTCAGGGAGAGAGAGAGAGGGGGAGAAGAGAGGCAGTCAGGGAGAGAGAGGGGGGAAGAGAGGCAGTCAGGGAGAGAGAGAGGGGGGAAGAGAGGCAGTCAGGAAGAGAGAGGGGGGGGAGAAGAGAGGGCAGTCAGGGAGAGAGAGAGGGGGGAAAGAGAGGCAGTCAGGGAGAGAGAGGGGGGGGGGAAAGAGAGGCAGTCAGGGAGAGAGAGGGGGGGAAGAGAGGCAGTCAGGGAGAGAGAGAGGGGGGAAAGAGGGGGAAAGAGAGGCAGTCAGGGAGAGAGAGAGGGGGGGAGGCAGTGAAGAGAGAGGGGGGAAAGAGAGGCAGTCAGGGAGAGAGAGGGGGAAAGAAAGAGAGGCAGTCAGGGAGAGAGAGGGGGGGAAAGAGAGGCAGTCAGGGAGAGAGAGAGGGGGAAAGAGAGGCAGTCAGGGAGAGAGAGAGAGGGGGGAAAGAGAGGCAGTCAGGGAGAGAGAGAGGGGGGAAAGAGAGGCAGTCAGGGAGGGGGGGGAGAGAGTCGGGGAGGGGGGGGGGAAAGAGAGGCAGTCAGGGAGAGAGAGGGGGGAAAGGGGCAGTCAGGGAAAGAGAGGCAGTCAGGGAGAGAGAGAGGGGGGAAAGAGAGGCAGTCAAAGAGAGGCAGTCAGGGAGAGAGGGAGAGAGAGAGGGGGCGAAAGAGGGCAGTCAGGGAGAGAGAGAGGGGGCGAAAGAGAGGCAGTCAAGGAGAGAGAGGGGGAGAGGCAGTCAAGGAAAGAGAGGCAGTCAGGGAGAGAGAGGGGGGCGAAAGAGAGGCAGTCAGGGAGAGAGAGAGGGGGGAAAGAGAGGCAGTCAGGGAGAGAGAAAGAGGGGGAAAGAGAGGCAGTCAGGGAGAGAGAAAGAGAGGCAGTCAGGGAAAGAGAGGGGGCAGTCAGGGAGAGAGGGGGGAAAGAGGGGGAGAAGAGGGGGAAAGAGAGGCAGTCAGGGAGAGAGAGGGGGGGAAAAAGAGAGGCAGTCAAGGAGAGAGAGGGGGAAAAGAGAGGCAGTCAGGGAGAGGGAGAGAGGGGGGAATGAGAGAGAGGGAGAGAGAGAGAAAGTGAGTAAAGGTTAACCTGGTTGTCTTTAGATTAGTCCATGGCTTGTTGAACTGAGGTGTTATTGATATTTGGTTTGATATTCCTATAGTGGAGAGATACAGGATGCTGTTGAGGATGAATTACCAGCCCACATTGTCAGTCTGTTGGCTGTTGGAAAGGCCTAGGAGTGGGGTTAATGCCTGGTTGATGGACTCAAGAACATCTATATCTGTATAGGTGGGAGCTCAGTGCCAGGTCTTCTTTGATTTGATTTGTCACTGGACAAGACCTGTGAAATGTCTTTCTCCTGCTCCTCTTTGCACCATGTTTTGACCTGATCCCCGCCTGGTAGGCGACTCTGTCACCAACTTGTGCTGGGGTAGGTTGTGTTCTTTTTGAGCAACTGCCAGGTCTCTCTTCTTTTCCACCAATAGGAAAAGGCACCTACCACGTTCTTATACTCTCCAATTGCTTGATCCACCAGTTTGTCTCTACCCACTCTAAGAGAAATCAAGAGATTTTAATAAAATGTTAAAATCACAATAATCCTTTAGTTATGTACAAATGTAATATTAAACTTAATCAGTTGATGAAAAAAAATGCACATTTAGCTTCATCTAACCAATCACTTCCATGTACACAATTGACAAGGTTACTTACCAATGGCCAAGTGCAGACAATGTTCAAAACATTGCAGTCGGGGCCATTTGTTGATTTCAGCGGCCATTACCACGTTCACACCATCTGTTGTAATGCAGACCTGCCTGTCTTGACTGAGTCCCCCGGAGGAGAGAGCGTCAATGAGCCCCTCTGCTATAGCTTCACCCGTGTGGTCGCCGGGAAAGTATGATGTTTGAAGGCATTTACTTCTAATATTCCACCCTTTGTCAATATTGAGGCTAATATAAGGCTCTGACGTGTGACTAGACCACAGATTGGTATTGTTACGCCCGCCTCATATAAAGAGGGAACGCAACACCCTACTACAACTAAGCTCTCCGTGAAGTGAAAAAGGTATGGACTGTAGGTGCGAGTAAGAATGACAACAGGCAGAATGTGGTAACGTTTACAAGGACTTTATTCCTTTACACGGTAATATGGGGAAAAGGGTCTGGACGGAACCAAAGCAAAGAAAGTAAATCTCAAAGCCCCCCCTCCTATCTTACCTGCCTACCCACTACTTACCTAATTTAGCACCACCTGGTGCCCTAACCAAAATACAGGGGGTGGTCCGCCCAGGTCTTACCTAGTGTGCCTAGACAGTGAATATACTACGGGTATATGTATGCCCGCGGGCCTCTTGCCTAAGCACTCCCTAGGTGCCTTCCCCTTCCCCCCTGGGAACAAATTAAACAGAATATTAAACAATTTCACAAACAAACTAAGCAAACAAAGGACATCAACTAAGCTCTACCTGAGCAACAAACTCACAAAACATACCAACTTCCCAGCAATGAACTCCCAGCAAACTCAACCTCTAGCAAACTCAACCTCTAGCAAACTCAACCTCTAGCAAACTCAACCTCTAGCAAACTCAACCTCTAGCAAACTCAACCTCTAGCAAACTCAACCTCTAGCAAACTCAACCTCTAGCAAACTCAACCTCTAGCAAACTCAACCTCTAGCAAACTCAACCTCTAGCAAACTCAACCTCTAGCAAACTCAACCTCTAGCAAACTCTCTCTGCAATGACCTTCCAGCAAATCTCTCTCTTCTGAACATAACACTGGCTTTTATATAGCTTCAGAATGAATGTGTAACTGGATACAGCTGTGTCTTGACGAGGGGGCTGGGTCAGCTCTCCAATTAGCCCTGGAGTCGACCAATCAGCTGCTTGAGGGATTTCAAATAAACACATGCAAATACACAAACTACAACACATAAACTGGGGAACGTAACAGGTATTAGTAGCAAAATATGTAAAATCTGTCTTGAGCTTTTCTTCAACTTTTTCCCGGCACTCGGCGTAGCGTTTAGGCAGTGCGGTGTGACAGAAATCTTTGCGGCAAGGGAGTACATACCTGGGGTCAATTAAATTGATAAGCCTCTTGAAACCTTCCTTTTCGACTGTGCTAATTGGTAGCATGTCCTTAGCAATGCAATGCATAAAAGCATTTGTGATGTCTTTGTGTCTTTTCGATGTTTGCTTGTAGGGCATAAACGCTGACAGTGTTGACTGCTTCGGATGAACATCTCTAGATTGGCTGGTGCTTGAGGGGCATTTATCAATACCGAGGTGCAAACTCAAACTTTCGTGTTCCAAAGAGTGATTTTGCTTCAGATGGGGAAAAAGGTTTGTCGTATTACCAGACTTGGTAGCCACCTTTCTATGGCACAATTTGCACCGAACATTGCTCTGCTCTTTAAAAAAAAGATTTTTAAAAAAAGGGGCGGATCAGCTGAATATTGCGGAAAGATTGTTGCTTCCATCAATGTAATTGTCTGCATCTTTTCCAATCCCTCATATCTTTTTTGTTGTTAAATATATATATATCTATGCATACATATACACACACATACTGTGGGGCAAAAAAGTATTTAGTCAGCCACCACTTGTGCAAGTTCTCCCACTTAAAAAGATGAGAGAGGCCTGTAATTTTCATCATAGGTACACTTCAACTATGACAGACAATGAGGATTTTTAATGAATTGATTTGCAAATTATAGTGGAAAATAAGTATTTGGTCAATAACAAAAGTTCATCTCAATACTTTGTTATATACCCTTTGTTGGCAATGACAGAGGTCAAATGTTTTCTGTAAGTCTTCACAAGGTTTTCACACACTGTTGCTGGTATTTTGGCCCATTCCTCCATGCAGATCTCCTCTAGAGCAGTGATGTTTTGGGGCTGTTGCTAGGCAACACGGACTTTCAACTCCCTCCAAAGATTTTCTATGGGGTTGAGATCTGGAGACTGGCTAGGCCACTCCAGGACCTTGAAATGCTTCTGACGAAGCCACTCCTTCATTGCCCGGGCGGTGTGTTTGGGACCATTGTCATGCTGAAAGACCCAGCCATGTTTCATCTTCAATGCCCTTGCTGATGGAAGGAGGTTTTCACTCAAAATCTCACGATACATGGCCCCATTCATTCTTTCCTTTAAACGGATCAGTCGTCCTGGTCCCTTTGCAGAAAAACAGCCCCAAAGCATGATGTTTCCACCCCCATGCTTCACAGTAGGTATGATGTTCTTTGGATGCAACTCAGCATTCTTTGTCCTCCAAACACGACGAGTTGAGTTTTTACCAAAAAGTTATATTTTGGTTTCATCTGAGCATATGACATTCTCCCAATCTTCTTCTGGATCATCCAAATGCTCTCTAGCAAACTTCAGACGGGCCTGGACATGTACTAGCATAAGCAGGGGGACACGTCTGGCACTGCAGGATTTGAGTCCCTGGTGGCGTAGTGTGTTACTGATGGTAGGCTTTGTTACTTTGGTCCCAGCTCTCTGCAGGTCATTCACTAGGTCCCCCCGTGTGGTTCTGGGATTTTTGCTCACCGTTCTTGTGATCATTTTGACCCCACGGGGTGAGATCTTGCGTGGAGCCCCAGATCGAGGGAGATTATCAGTGGTCTTGTATGTCTTCCATTTCCTAATAATTGCTCCCACAGTTGATTTCTTCAAACCAAGCTGCTTACCTATTGCAGATTCAGTCTTCCCAGCCTGGTGCAGGTCTACAATTTTGTTTCTGGTGTCCTTTGACAGCTCTTTGGTCTTGGCCATAGTGGAGTTTGGAGTGTGACTGTTTGAGGTTGTGGACAGGTGTCTTTTATACTGATAACAAGTTCAAACAGGTGCCATTAATACAGGTAACGAGTGGAGGACAGAGGAGCCTCTTAAAGAAGAAGTTACAGGTCTGTGGGAGCCAGAAATCTTGCTTGTTTGTAGGTGACCAAATAATTATTTTCCACCATAATTTGCAAATAAATTCATTAAAAATCCTACAATGTGATTTTCTGGATTTTTTTTTCTTCTCATTTTGTCTGTCATAGTTGAAGTGTACCTATGATGAAAATTACAGGCATCTCTCATCTTTTTAAGTGGGCGAACATGCACAATTGGTGGCTGACTAAATACTTTTTTGCCCCACTGTACCTATATAGATATACATACTTTTTAGAATATACCTTTATTATTCCCCGTAGACCCTACCACTCTTCCCTCAATTGGAGTAAACTAATAAACAATAACACTTCTACACTTCTACATTAAGTTTATACGTCTTATAAACATTTTACAGACACAATCTATTTTACAATAGTTATATTTTGTTTGTTTTTAGTCCTTCCTCTATTTCTAATGTCCATCCAGTTTGATTTCTATTTGTAACTATGCTATTTCACCAAATTTCTGAACTTACAGTTGAAGTCGGAAGTTTACATACACCTATGTTGGAGTCATTAAAACTCGTTTTTCAAACACTCCACAAATTTCTTGTTAACAAACTATAGTTTTGGCAAATTGGTTAGGACATATACTTTGAGCATGAAACAAGTAATTTTTCCAACAATTGTTTACAGACTTTTATTTGACTTATTTGACTTATAATTCACTGTATTACAATTCCAGTGGGTCAGAAGTTTACATACACTAAGTTGACTGTGTCTTTAGACAGCTTGGAAAATTTCAGAAAATGACGTCATGGCTTTAGAAGCTTCTGATTGACATAATTTGAGTCAATTGGAGTTGTACCTGGGGATGTATTTCAAGTCCTACCTTCAAACTCAGTGCCTCTTTGCTTGACATCATGGGAAAATCAAAAGAAATCAGCCAAGACCTCAGATTTATTTGTAGACCTCCACAAGTCTGGTTCATCCTTGGGAGCAATTTCCAAACGCCTGAAGGTACCACGTTCATCTGTACAAACAATAGTACGCAAGTATAAACACCATGGGACCTCGCAGCCGTCATATCACTCAGGAAGGGGACGCGTTCTGTCTCCTAGAGATGAATGTACTTTGGTGCGAAAAGTGCAAATCAATCCCAGAACAACAGCAAAGGACCTTGCGAAGATGCTGGAGGAAACAGGTACAAAAGTATCTATATCCACAGTAAAATTAGTTCTATATCAACATGACCTGAAAGGCCGCTTAGCAAGGAACTAGCCACTGCTCCTAAACCGCCATAAAAAAGACTACGGTTTGCAACTGCACATGGGGACAAAGATCATACTTTTTGGAGAAATGTCCTCTGGTCTGATGAAACAAAAATATAATTGTTTGGTCATCATGACCATCATTATGTTTGGAGGAAAAAGTGGGAGGCTTGCAAGCCGAAGATCACCATCCCAACCGTGAAGCACGGGGGTGGCAGCATCATGTTGTGGGGGGGCTTTGCTGCAGGAGGGACTGGTGCATTTCACAAAATAGATGGCATCATGAGAAAGTAAAATTATGTGGATATATTGAAGCAACATCTAAAGACATCAGTCAGGAAGTTTAAGCTTGGTCGCAAATGGGTCTTCCAAATGGACAATGAACCCAAGCATACTTCCAAAGTTGTGGCAAAATAGCTTATTAAGGACAACAAAGTCAAGGTATTGGAGTGGCCATCACAAAGCCCTGGTCTCAATCCCATTGAAAATTTGTGGGCAGAACTGAAAAGGAGTGTGCGAGCAAGGAGGCCTACAAACCTGACTCAGTTACACCAGCTCTGTCAGGAGGAATGGGCCAAAGCGTTTGACCCAAGTTAAACAATTTAAACGCCATTTCTACCCAATACAAATTGAGTGCATCTAAACTTCTGACCCACTGGGAATGTAATGAAAGAAATAAAAACTGAAATAAATCATTCTCACTACCATTATTCTGACATTTCACATTCTTAAAATAAAGTGGTGATCCTAACTGACCTAAGACAGGGAATTTTTACAAGGATTAAATATCAGGAATTGTGAAAAACTGAGTTTAAATGTATTTGGCTAAGGTGTATGTAGACTTCTGACTTCAACTGTATACATTTTACAGACCCTGTATGTTTTACATTGGTTTTCTTGTCATTCGTCCCACCCTTCAGCTCCTTTCAACCCCCCCATCTCTGAACACCATCCATTTTGGGTTTCTATTTGCCGTTTATTTTTCAACTGTGCTGTGATGTTTCACAAAAGTACGGAACCTTTCTATTCTCATAGCTTCTACAGATTGTAAATTAAAAATATTTTTTTTTGCTAAAATAATAATAATATTATTGATTGATTGATTGACTATGGCTTTTCAAATCACCCAGTATTGCTATCTGCAGCGTTAGTTCTAGGCAAATGTTGCAATTTTTTAGCCATTCCTGGACCTGTGACCAAAAATGAGCTACATATGGACAATACCAAAATAAATGATCTAATGACTATGCCTTTTCACAGCAAAATCGGCAGAGCTGGGAAGATTGTATCCCCCATATATATATAACATTCTATTGGTTGCAATAATTTTGTAGTGTAATTTAAATTTAGTTTTGAATCCGGCTTTGTTTAGCGTATAAGTTCATAAACCATGTGCCATGGAATGGGTTCACCGAAAATCTCTTCCCAACTATTTTGCAATTTATATGGCACAGCTCTCAGTTTTTTGTTTAAAAAACTTGTTTAAAAAATAATAATATTTTGGATATTATTTCCTTTTCAAACCACCCGAAAGTGAGCAGGTGAAATCTGAATAAAGGGAAAAAGGCCATTCTTGAACATAGGATGAGACATTCCTACCAATTTACTAGAGAACCAGTTTGGATTTCAGTATAACTTTTGTATGACTGATGCCTTTAGTGAGAGGTCTAATGCTTTAATATTTAATCATTTCTGCCCTGTTATGACAGGGCAGGGTAGTTCGATACGTGGATATTTATTTCCAAACAACAGAGTGTCGGTCAACGCCACACCCAGTCCAAACAAACAGGACGAAACTGTTCGGAAAATAGAATCCACAAAATATACACACACCAATAACAGAAAAACAAGCCCGCACAAAAGCTGGCGGGCCTACCGGGTTTAAATAGCCCAAAACAAAAACCCAAACAAGACACAGGTGAAACTAATCAGACAACACTAAATGAAACAGAAAAGGGGATCGGTGGCAGCTAGTAGGCAGACGACGACAAACCGCCGAGCGCCGCCCGAACAGGAAGAGGCACCATCTTCGGCGGGATTCGTGACATGCCCACCGATTTCATATTCGTTATATAAATAGTCCCTTCACTTTTGTCTGGCTTGCCATTCCTAATAAAATTTAATATTTCTTGTTCATATAATTTAAAAATCAGGTCACTAGGTGTAGGCAAAACCATAAGCAAATAGGTGAAATGTGATATGACTAAAGAGTTAATCAGGGGGATTTTTCCACAAATAGACAGGTATTTTCCTTTCCATGGTAGCAAGATCTTATCTATTTTTGATAACTTTCTATTACAATTTATTGGAGTGAGATCATTTCTTTCTTTTGGGATTTGTATACTGAGTATGTCCACATCTCCGTCAGACCATTTAATTGGTAAACAACACGGTAATGTAAAATTAGCAATTTTTTTTGTGATCCAATACGTAATATCATAATTTGGTTTTAATCCAGAGAGAATAGCAAAAGTCTACAGATCCTCTATGAGGCCGAGGAGAGATTCTAATTGTGGTTTTAAAAGAAAACATGAATCATCAGCGTACAATGACACCTTTGTTTTTAAGCCACGGATTTCTAATCTCTTAATATTATTGTTTGATCTAATCTTAACAGCTAACATTTCAATGGCAATAATAAATAGATATGCCGATAGTGGACAACCTTTTTTTTACCCCTCTAGCTAGTTTAAAACTTCCTGAGATGTAGCCATTATTTACTATTTTACACCTAGGGTTACTATACATAACTTTAACCCATTTTATATGAGATTTCGCAAAATGTAAATATTCTAGGCATTTATATATAAACTCCAGTCGTACTTTATCAAAAGCCTTTTCAAAATCAGCTATGAAAACCAGGCCTGGTGTCCCTGATATTTCATAGTATTCTATTGTTTCCAGTACTTGTCTTATATTATCTCCAATGTATCGTCCATGTACTGATTAGGATGAATAATGATTAGGATGAATAATATCTGACAATACTTTTTTAATTCTATGTGCCAAGCATTTTGCTAGGATTTTTGCTTCACAAGACTGAAGTGTAAGAGGTCTCCAATTTTTTAAATGGACTGGATCTTTATACATACCACTTGGGTCCTGTTTCAGTAATAATGATATCAGACCTTCTTGTTGCATGTCTGATAATCTACCATTTATATTGGAGTGGTTAAAACATGCTAATAATGGTCCTCTGAGTATATCAAAAAAGGTTTTGTATACTGTTGGGGAATAATCAGAATTAGTTGGTAACATAGGTAAGATGTTTTATATTCATCATATGTTTGTAAGTTACTTCTCATCAGAATGTTATTTTTGTATAATACTGTGGCCCGGGTTTGCAGTCATCTGTTCTCTGTCAAGACTAAGTTACTTGGGCCGCAGAGAGGGGAGAGGTCAAGTGTGTATCTCTTGGCTCCACAATGTCTGTGTGCCAGTCAATGTGTCTCTGTGATCTTGTCAAGATAGGGTGGATGTGATATATGCCTGTTGATATAAGGATTTGTTTAGGTTCTGAGTTTGAGAAAAGAACATAGTTTAGGAGACAAATCTGAACGATAAATTATGCCTATGCTGTCTGGCTATGTGTGTCTTTGCTATAAAGGATCTCAGTTGCAATATGTAAGGGACTCTCAGAGAATTCATTTATAGACACTGAATTGATCTGAGAGTCACAGGGTTGTGATGGAGCTCATATAATTAAAAATGGACTTTGTGATAACTCTGACTTGTGTGTGGTTTGCTCTTATGATTTGGTAAATACAGGAAATTTCCACGACAATACTTCCACTGGTATGCCATCCAGCCCAGCCTTAATGGCTTTCTTTCTTTCTGTACAGATGTTCATTTTACATTATTATTAGGAAAAAAATCCATAAAATTAGCTTCAGTTAGTGGAGATGGAGGAGAATGAAATGAAAATATATTCTTAAAGTACTTTATTTCCTCTTTCAAAATATTATTCAGTGAATCATGCGTGACTCCATCATTTGTAACAAGTTTCAATACATTTTTTTGGTAGCCTTTTTATACTGAAGATCGAAAAATTATTTGGTGCATTTTTTCCATATTCCATACAGTTCGCTTTATTTTTTATAATATATTACACTGGATCATTCTTGAATAAGTTCCTACATTTCTTTTTGTTTTTCCTCTAACTTATTCTGTGCCTCTATAGTACCGTTTTTATTGCTATCTAACTGTACTGTTATTCCTTCAATTTCCTTTGTTAATATGACTCTTTTGATCTAAATTGCTTTTGTTTTATAGATGAGTACTGAATTGCATGGCTTCTAAAGGCACATTTAAAAGTGTCCCATACAGTAAGGGGATCTGCTGTACCTGAAAAAGTCAGTTGTAAATTCTTCTGTCCTAGTTCTAAACAATTTATCATCTAGTAGGCTTTGATTAAATTTCTAATTTCCTCACCCACGTGGAAATTCTGTAAGAGTAAAATATATGCCAATTATATGATGATCCGACTGCATTCTGTCCCCTATCAACACTTTTTAAAAACTTTTGGTGCCAGAGAGAATGGCATAAGGACGTAGTCAAGACGACTAGCTTGATTAAGCCTCCGCAATGTATATCTCATTAGGTCAGGGTATTTAAGTCTCCATATATCCACTAATTCCAATATATCCATGACATTCATGATGTCCTTAAATACCTGAGGGTGATAGTTTGTAGTGTGATTTCCTTTCCGGTCCATAGAGGTATTTAAGACCGTATTAAAATCTCCCACCATAATAATAGAGTCTAGTGTTGCTTGTAGAGTTGATAAATTCATATATATTTTCAAAGGAGCTTGGATGATCATTATTTGCACCGTATAGGTTAATAAGCCATATCTGTTTATTGTCCAATAACCTATTTAAATAATCCATCTACCTTGATGATCTGTTTGGACAATTTGCACATTTGGATTAAAATTACTGTTAATTAATAAAACAAACCATCACTCCTTTTGAATTTCTTTGCCCATGGTAGAATCATATTTCGCCCCCCCCAGTTCTTTTTCCACAAGACATCATATAAAATTGTTGAATGAATTTCCTGTAAACAATAGATATTATATTCCTTCTCACTCCATCTCCATGCCCCAATAATTGCAACTGTGCCTTCCGGTTCTTTTCTATGGCTATGGAGTTACTGTTTATTGTGTTTCTATTGACACAGTTTAGCTGGTGCTATTTAGGGTTAGGGATCCAGAGTTAATTGTAGCCTTCCAGTTATTTTCTATAGCTGTGGTTTCTGATGTGTTTGTTTATTGTGTCTGGACTGGCACAGTTTAGACGTGTTTTTGAGTCTCCCTCTTTTTTAGCACATTCTAATGCAACCAGAAGGGGAAGCTGGCATGTGGTCCTACATGGGTCATGTGATCAGGCCTTGCCTTTGGGGCTGGCTGTGGCTGTGCCTGTAGAGAAAGATCCCATTCACATTGGCATAGCTGTGGAACAGCTGGGCAGTGCATCAGACCTGCGTTAAAATACTATTCAAAACTATTTCACATACTTTATCTGTGCTTGATTAAGTTTGCCTGGCTTAATGGACCCATAACGGCAAACCCTGCCAATTTGACACTCCAGGCAGGGAAACGCTCAAAGTCAAATCAAATTTTATTTGTTACATGCGCCGAATACAACCTTGCTGTGAAATGCTTACTTACAAGTTCTTAACTTGTTATGGCTGGGGGCAGTATTGAGTAGCTTGGATGAATAAGGTGCCCAGAGTAAACTGTCTGCTACTCAGGCCCAGTTGCTAATACATGCATATTATTAGTAGATTCGGATAGAAAACCCTCTAAAGTTTCTAGAACTGTTTGAATTATGTCAGTGAGTATAACAGAACTCATATGGCAGGCAAAAACCTGAGAAAAAATCCAACCAGGAAGTGGGAAATCTGAGGTTTGTAGTTTTTCAACTCATTCCCTATTGAATACACAGTGTCTATGGGGTCAAATTGCACTTCCCAAGGCTTCCACTAGATGTCAACAGTCTTTAGAACCTTGTTTGATGCTTCTACTGTGAGGTGGGGGCGAATGAGAGGGGAATGAGTCAGAGGTCTGGTAGAGAGGCCTTACTGTGAAATGCTTACTTACAATTCCTTAAGCAACAATGCAGGTCAAGAAATAGAGTTAAGGAAATATTAACAAAATAAATGAAAAAAAATTGAATCAATCAAAAAGTAACACAAGAAATGTACAAAACAATAACGAGGCTATATACAATGCGCGGGGCTACAGGTTAGTCAAGATCATTTGTAAAGTGAATTTGCATAGATATTAAACAGCGAGTAGCAACAGTGTAAAAACAAAGGAGGGGGGCGGGGGTCAATGTAAATAGTCCGGGTGTCCATTCGATTATGCCTAGGGGTTGATCCTGGACAGGGCTAATGTGTGTTGATGCCCTTGACGGCCCACCTTGACATCTCTGTGAGGTCAGACATGACCCTTGTCCTCAGAGCAACATACCTAACCAGAGGAGAGTGTAGTGTTATTCCCTCCCAGTGTGGTTTGTCTGTCTGTGGACTGTGTTGTGAGCTCACTGTGTTGTAAGGCTGCAGACAGACGGACTGTGTGAACGGAATGAAAAAGACTGTTCTGTCCTCTGGCGGACTGTGTGAAACACTGCAGCTCAGACTCAGCCAAACATCTCTTCTCAATATAAATACACTGCTGCCTCCCTGCCTGCCTGTCTGTCTGTCTGCCTGCCCGTCCGTCCGTCCGTCCGTCTGCCTCCCTCCCTGTCTGTCTGCCTGCCTGCCTGTCTGTCTGCCTCCCTCTCTGTCTGTCACAAGCTGAACATTTATTTTCTATTATATAAAGTGCTGATTCAGAAAGACATGAATATGTGATCCTATTGGAGACCTAATCTATATAAAAATGTCCAGTATTGTAATAATCCTCTTGCTGTAAATGACTGGACCAAAGCGCAGCGTGGTACGTGTTCATGATATGTATTCAATCAGAACACTTGAACAAAAATAACAAAGAGGAACACGAACAGTTCTGTAAGGAAACCAAACTATACAGAGAACAACTACCCACAAAAACCCAGTGGGAAAAAGCTACCTAAGTATGGTTCCCAATCAGAGGCAACTATAGACAGCTGTCCCTGATTGAGAACCATATCCGGCCAAAACAAAGAAATACAAAAACATAGAAAAGGGAACATAGAATGCCCACCCAAATCACACCC
Source organism: Oncorhynchus tshawytscha (assembly GCF_018296145.1). Lineage (NCBI taxonomy): Eukaryota > Metazoa > Chordata > Actinopteri > Salmoniformes > Salmonidae > Oncorhynchus > Oncorhynchus tshawytscha. The sequence goes on from NC_056432.1 coordinate 74,742,435, forward strand.
TGACCAAACCAAAATAGAGACATAAAAAGCTCTAAGGTCAGGGTGTGACAAGTATAAACTTTAATATTATTACATTATTATATAAACTTCTCTTGGGACATAATGATATAATTTGTTGTAAAGTTTCCTTTTCAACCCAATTTCACTTTCACTGGAAACATATGAACTGTATTAATAGCTCAGGAGAAGCCATTAAATTCCTGACAACGACAGAATAGCTATATAGCTCTTCAATAGCTCTATTGTCATCGATGTGAAGGCATGCTCATTTGGTGCAACTAATCTAAGAGCATGTCTTCCTCCGATGTGTCACTTTACATTAGCAGTAGCAGCAGCAGCAACGTACTGTGTTTCAAATAGATCCCCGTAGGCCTGCCAGCGATGCTCTCATTATTAAATGTCTCAGGAAAAAAGCCCTGTCCATTCCCCCTGTCCTAGTAGACTTTCACAGAGGTAGGTCCATTCTCCTTGTCCTGGGCTGGTACACCTTCACAGAGGCAGGTCCATTCCCCTTGTCCTGGTACACTTGCACAGAGATAGGTCCATTCTCCTTGTCCTGGGCTGGTACACCTTCACAGAGGCAGGTCCATTCCCCTTGTCCTGGTACACTTGCACAGAGATAGGTCCATTCTCCTTGTCCTGGGCTGGTACACCTTCACAGAGGCAGGTCCATTCCCCTTGTCCTGGTACACTTGCACAGAGATAGGTCCATTCTCCTTGTCCTGGGCTGGTACACCTTCACAGAGGCAGGTCCATTCTCCTTGTCCTGGGCTGGTACACCTTCACAGAGGCAGGTCCATTCCCCTTGTCCTGGTACACTTGCACAGAGATAGGTCCATTCTCCTTGGCCTGGGCTGGTACACCTTCACAGAGGCAGGTCCATTCCCCTTGTCCTGGTACACTTGCACAGAGATAGGTCCATTCCCCTTGTCCTGGTACACTTGCACAGAGATAGGTCCATTCCCCTTGTCCTGGTACACTTGCACAGAGATAGGTCCATTCCCCTTGTCCTGGTACACTTGCACAGAGATAGGTCCATTCCCCTTGTCCTGGTACACTTGCACAGAGATAGGTCCATTCCCATATTCCCCTTGTCCTTCATTGAACACCAGAGCTGGAGAGACCTTGTTGAAGAGTGTGATAATGGAGGTGAGATGTGATCTCATTAGAGGTAGGTCCATTCCCCTTGTCCTTCCTTGTACACCTTCAGAGAATCAGCTTTCATTCCCCTTGTTACACCTTCAGAGTTGGAGAGGCCTGCTTGAGGAGTGTTATAATGGGGGTGGGATGTGATGCCAGGATGCCATTCTCCTGAGCCCAGGTCTCCTCCTTCTCCTTCAGCCAGTTAACTGAAGCTGGCGTGGCTGATTGATTGCTACTCAATAACAGTTCTCAGTGGCTGCAGCTCACGTTAAGGAGACGTATCAGAGCTTGCCAAATCATTCATCAATTATGTTTGGTACTTATCAGTTTGGTACATATATATATATATGGACAATGCAATCCATTGTAAAATGTGTACAGTGCAGGGATGCTGGGTGAATGAAATCAAAATGTATTTGAAGTTGTTTGTTTACAGGTTCTCCAGCAGTGTCCCCAGCAGTCTCACCAGATGATGCCGCAGAGAGCTGCTGTGATTGAGATTAATTTATTAATCAGAGGTTTTCAGGGGCATTGATGGCATGGAGATCACAGCAGGAACAACAGTCTGCAGTCTCCATGACTGACAGGCAGAAGCTAATCAAGCCTGTTCTGGCCACCAAATAACAATATTATTATCTATGAGATATCAGAGATTATTTCAAATGTTTGAGATACCAAGTTATACATATTAGATATTAGGTCAGTGAGGAACTTATGACTGCAGTAGTCTTTGGTTATTGGGATGATTCCAGTTGAGCTGTAGTATTTTCTCATTTTGAATGTCAAAGCATTGATTGTTGCTGAGTAAAGCAATTCTAAGATTCCCAGTTTATCTGAGGTATCTAAAGTTCATCTAAGGTAGCTTCTCTACAAAATGGTTCTTGACAAAAGTTTTGGTGTTTCCTGCTTCTCTGACTGCTACTTTTTGAGAGCATTGTGAAATCCCATCCTAGAACATTTCTCCAATGTAATTTAATAAGCTCAATGTAGTGAAATAATTCAACTAGACTTTCATGTAGTTAGATGAGTTGGTTTGCAGGAAGCCTTGTCATTGCTCTGTGCTGGTCTTGAAGCTAGGAATGAGATGTGACAGTGTAAGATATATCCTGGAGCAGTTCAGCGCTACAGCAGTAAAATACTATCCTTTTCTCTGTGTAATAACAAATTGACCCACTTGTTGTAAACTAAACTATTAAGCACATCCAGTTGGTGTGTCAGTGTACATACCCACGTAAAATGTAGCAGTGATGTTACCAGCTCCCCTTAGCCTACTTGGTAATGGTATGCCTATCTACCACACTGCTAGACAGTTCTAATGGCTCTGGACTTCATTTCCTCCCAAACTTCTGAACAAAAGAGGGTAGCCTGTGTCCCTAATTGTCTCCTTTCCCAATAATTTTTTATTTTCAATGAGCCCTCCTCTTCCTCTATCCCCCTTTCTCCCAAAAGTAAATATAACACTCTTTCAAGCTGGTGCCTCTGTAGAGCATGCCAATCATGGCAAGCAGAAGCGATACTCCTCTCCGGGCTACTGATCTTCTCTGTGTTCAGCGACTCAGTGACCCAGGCTACTTTTGTACTGTGCATCCCCTGCTGTGATCCCCTATAGACACAACATGGCTGTGATCCCCTATAGACACAACACGGCTGTGATCCCCTATAGACAATCCCCTATAGACACAACATTGCTGTGATGCCCTATAGACACAACATGGCTGTGATCCCCTATAGACAATCCCCTATAGACACAACATTGCTGTGATGCCCTATAGACACAACATGGCTGTGATCCCCTATAGACAATCCCCTATAGACACAACATTGCTGTGATCCCCTATAGACAATCCCCTATAGACACAACATTGCTGTGATCCCCTATAGACACAACATGTCTGTGATCCCCTATAGACACAACATGGCTGTGATCCCCTATAGACACAACATGGCTGTGATTCCCTATAGACACAACATGGCTGTGATCCCCTATAGACACAACATGGCTGTGATCCCCTATAGACACAACATGGCTGTGATCCCCTATAGACACAACATGGCTGTGATCCCCTATAGACACAACATGGCTGTGATCCCCTATAGACACAGCAAGGCTGTGATCCCCTATAGACACAACACGGCTGTGATCCCCTATAGACACAACAAGGCTGTGATCCCCTATAGACAACACGGCTGTTATCCCCAAAAGACACAACAAGGCTGTTGTTAATGTCCTGCAGTGATCCCCTATAGACACAACAAGGCTGCTGTTAGTGTCCTGCTGTGATCCCCTGTAAGCACAACAAGGCTGCTGTTAGTGTCCTGCAGTGATCCCCTATAGACACAACAAGGATGTTGTTAGTGTCCTGCTGTGATCCCATGTTGGCACAACAAGGCTGTTAGCCCATCAGTCTCATCCTCCTCTCAGTGTCCTGCTGTACTTTCCCTTGTAGGAGGGGTCTAATAATTGGTGACTTAATTAATGAATGAATCTGCCTACTATTTCAAGTTAAACGGTGTGTAAGGGCACAAGTAATCATTTTTATTCAAAGAGAACAATTAACTTGAAACTCTGCTTAGTTTAGCCTTCATTCATCAAGTCTCATGTCAACAATCTTAAAGTATACGTAAGGTCTTTAATTGTCTTAGAGACAGCATTTGTCAAAGCAAGAGAAAACCATACTTACTTATAAAGAGAGGATGTATTATTATGCTAAGAAACATACAGTGGAAAGAAACACAAAGATTATGATTGATCTATTAAGATTATAATTTTGCGATGCTGAATAGTTCAGAGGCCGTTTCGTACTCTTTCAGTCCAAGACTGACAACTCTTTGTCATGCCTACTCTCCTCTCTCCCTCCTGCAAGACAAGTCTATTTCTCTTCCAAGTTGATTCAATTCTCCATTTGTCTGTCTTTTGGGCTGAGTTTTCAGCTGTGTCCAGGAGATGGGATCATTTGCCCAACAGGTGTCCTCGCCTTACAGAACTTGACTTGATAAGATTACATCAAATCAAATCAAATGTATTTATATAGCCCTTCGTACATCAGCTGATATCTCAAAGTGCTGTACAGAAACCCAGCCTAAAACCCCAAACAGCAAACAATGCAGGTGTAGAAGCACAGTGGCCAGGAAAAACTCCCTAGAAAGGCCAAAACCTAGGAAGAAACCTAGAGAGGAACCAGGCTATGTGGGGTGGCCAGTCCTCTTCTGGCTGTGCCGGGTGGAGATTATAACAGAACATGGCCAAGATGTTCAAATGTTCATAAATGACCAGCATGGTCAAATAATAATAATCACAGGCAGAACAGTTGAAACTGGAGCAGCAGCACAGCCAGGTGGACTGGGGACAGCAAGGAGTCATCATGTCAGGTAGTCCTGAGGCATGGTCCTAGGGCTCAGGTCCTCCGAGAGAGAGAAAGAAAGAGAGAATTAGAGAGAGCATACTTAAATTCACACAGGACACCGGATAGGACAGGAGAAGTACTCCAGATATAACAAACTGACCCTAGCCCCCCGACACATAAACTACTGCAGCATAAATACTGGAGGCTGAGACATTTTCTGTTTAGTAAGTCCATCGATATTAGCATGTCATTAGACAGAAATTAGCCATGTTTTTCCCTTTCCCAAAAGAATGTTATATAAACTCAGCAAAAAAAGAAACGTTCCTTTTTCAGGACCCTGTCTTTTCTTGGAAATCCAAATAAATTCACAGATCTTCATTGTAAATGGTTTAAACACTGTTTCCCATGCTTGTTCAATGAACCATAAACAATTAATGAACATGCACCTGTGGAATGGTCGTTAAGACACTAACAGCTTACAGACGGTAGGCAATTAAGGTCACAGTTATGAAAACTTAGGACACTAAAGAGGCCTTTCTACTGACTCTGAAAAACACCAAAAGAAAGATGCCCAGGGTCCCTGCTCATCTGTGTGAACGTGCCTTAGCCATGCTGCAAGGAGGCATGAGGACTACAGATGTGGCCAGGGCAATAAATTGCAATGTCCGTACTGAGACGCCTAAGACAGCGCTACAGGGAGACTGGACAGACAGCTGATCGTCCTTGCAGTGGCAGACCACATGTAACAACACCTGCACAGGATCGATACATCCGAACATCACACCTGCGGGACAGGTACAGGATGGCAACAACAACTGCCCGAGTTACACCAGGAACGCACAATCCCTCCATCAGTGCTTAGACTGTCCGCAATAGGCTAAGAGAGGCTGGACTGAGGGCTTGTAGGCCTGTTGTAAGGCTGGTCCTCACCAGACATCACCGCACAAACCCACCGTCTCTGGACCAGACAAGACTGGCAAAAAGTGCTCTTCACTGACGAGTCACTGTTTTGTCTCACCAGGGATGATGGTCGAACTGGCGTTTATCGTCGAAGGAATGAGAGTTACACCACGGCCTGTACTCTGGAGCGGGATGGATTTGGAGGTGGAGGTCCGTCATAGTCTGGGGCGGTGTGTCACAGCATCATCGGACTGAGCTTGTTTTCATTGCAGGCAATCTCAACACGTTACAGGGAGCGTTACAGGGAAGACATCCTCCTCCCTCATGTGGTACCCTTCCTGCAGGCTCATCCTGACATGATCCTCCAGCATGACAATGCCACCTGCCATACTGCTCGTTCTGTGGTAACATCTCACAGCAAGAACTAGCAAATTTGGTGCAAATTTGGTGCATTATTCCATTTCTGTTAGTCACATGTCTGTGGATCTTGTTGGCAGGAATGGCTGAAGAATTGCAACATTTACCTGGAGCTAACTCTGCAAATAGCACTGCTGGGGGATTTGAAAAATCCTAGTCAATCGATCAATAATATAATAATACTCTTAGCAAAAAATTGTATCTTTAATTTACAATCTTTCGAAACTATGAGAACAGAAAGGTTCAGAACTTTTGTGAAACATCACAGCACAGTTGAAAAATATATGGCAAATAGAAATCCAAACTGGATGGTGTTCAGAGATAGGTATATAACAAAATGTAACTATTGTAAAATATACTGTGTCCGTAAAATGTACATACTATGTATAAGCTGAAAGTAGAAGTCTAAGTGTTATTGTTTATTAGTTTACTCCAATTAGGGCAGAGTTGCAACAAAAAGCCATATCTCAGACTGGCCAATAAAAATAAAAGATTAAGATGGGCAAAAGAACACAGAAACTGGACAGAGGAACTCTGCCTAGAAGGCCAGCATCCTGTAGTTGCCTCTTCACTGTTAACGTTGAGATGGGTGTTTTGTAGGTACTATTTAATGAAGCTGCCAGTTGAGGACTTGTGAGGCATCTGTTTCTCAAATGAGGCACTCTAATGTACTTGTCCTCTTGCTCAGTTGTGCACCAGGGCCTCCCACTCCTCTTTCTATTCTGGTTAGTGCCAGTTTGTGCTGTTCTGTGAAGGGAGTAGTACACAGCGTTGTACGAGATCTTCAAAAAAATGTGCTTTTCTTTCAAAAACAAAGACATTTCTAAATGACCCCAAAGTTTTGAACTGTAGTTACCAAAAAAAAGATAGTTAAAAAAATAAAAATAAAAAACGTGTTTAATATGTTCTGAGGCTCTTGGCACCATTTTCCCTCAGAGATCTTTTTGACTGTGTTTTGTCTCATGCTCTTCCCAGGGGGCACTCAGGTTCCAAGAAATTAGCTATAATGGTCCCAGGTGGCCTTTATGGCTCTGTCATATCATGAAGCACATTCCAGTGGCTCTGATAATCCACTCAAGGGCAGGAAGGGTGAACCTGGTTCTTGTGTTAATGTGTAATTGTAAATCACCCCCATTGTGCATGTCCTCCTCGTGGGCCCAAAGTCACAACACCCTTCACCCTAGGCCCAACCTGGGTGATATTAGCCATTCAACCTCTTCCTTCTCTCTGGTTGTCCTTTATCCATTCACTCTCATCCTCATCGTTCTCCCAGTGCTCTTTCCCTTCACCCTCTCCTTGCATGAGCCAAATGGTAGTGTTTTCTGGGGTGTTAAATGGAGTGATGTTTCTTTATGTAAGAAGTCAGACACACCACCAAGGATACTGTTAAAGGAGGAATATAGTACACAATGTAGCTTAAAATAAACCAGTCCTAGCTGACACAACTCCAGAAGCCTAGTTGGAAAGGGTTTTGTGTTTTATGCTTTGAGAGCCATGCCCCTCGGCACACTACTGAAATGAGGGCTGGAATATTTGGATACTCTACTCACAAACGGCACAAGAGGAGGAGAGGAGGGAGGGAGGGATGGATGGAAGGAGGGAGGGAGTGGAAGAATGAGAGCTAGAGAGAGAGGGGGACGGATGGAGAAAGAGAGAGAGAACGAGAGCAACGGAAGTAATGTGCTTTGATAGTGTTTTGTCCTGTGGGCACCATGAGTAGGGTGACTGCTCAGACCTACTCTGGAGTTCTGTACAGAGGTAGCAGGTTTTTAGAGCCACTTATTCTGCAGACACATACAGTTGAAGTCAGAAGTTTACATACACTTAGGTTAGAATCATTAAAACAAGTTTTTCAACCACTCCACATATTTCTTGTTAACAAACTATAGTTTTGGTAAGTCAATTAGGACATCTAATTTGTGCATGACACAAGTCATTTTTCCAACAATTGTTTACAGACAGATTATTTCACTTATAATTCATTGTATCACAATTCCAGTGGGTCAAACGTTTACACACCCTAAATTGACTGTGCCTATAAACAGCTTGGAAAATTCCAGAAAATTATGTCATGGCTTTAGAAGCTTCTGATAGGCTAATTTACATACTTTGAGTCAATTGGAGGTGTACCTGTGGATGTATTTCAAGGCCTACCTTCAAACTCAGTGTCTCTTTGCTTGACATCATGGGAAAATCCAAAGAAATCAGCCAAGACCTCAGAAGAAAAATTGTAGACCTCCACAAGTCTGGTTCATCCTTGGGTGCAATTTCCAAATGCCTGAAGGTACCATGTTCATCTGCACAAACAATAGTACGCAAGTATAAACACCATGGGACCACGCAGCCATCATACCACTCAGGAAGGAGTCGCCTTCTGTCTCCTAGAGATGAACGTACTTTGGTGTGAAAAGTGCAAATCAATCCCAGAACAATAGCAAAGGACCTTGTGAAGATGCTGGAGGAAACAGGTACAAAAGTATCTATATCCACAGTAAAACGAGTCCTATATCAATATAACTTGAAAGGCCGCTCAGCAAGGAAATAGCCACTGCTCCAAAACCACCATAAAAAAGCCTGACTACGGTTTGCAACTGCACATGGGGACAAAGATCGTATTGTTGGTATGATGAAACAAAAATAGAACTGAAATGGCCATAATGTCCATTGTTATGTTTGGAGGAAAAAGGGGGAGGCTTGCAAGCCAAAGAATACCATTCAAACCGTGAAGCACGGCGGTGGCAGCATCATGTTGTGGGGGTGCTTTGCTGCAGGAGGGACTGGTGCACTTCACAAAATAGATGGCATCATGAGGGCGGAAAATTTTGTGGATGTAATTGAAGCAACATCTCAAGACATCAGTCAGGAAGTTAAAGCTTGGTTGCAAATGGGGCTTCCTAAGTTGTGGCAAGCATACTTCCAAAGTTGTGGCAAAATGGCTTAAGGACAACAAAGTCAAGGTAATGGAGTGGCCATCACAAAGCCCTGACCTCAATCCTATAGAAAATGTGTGGGCAGAACTGGAAAAGTGTGTTCGAGCAAGGAGGCCTACAAACCTGACTCAATTACACCAGCTCTGTCAGGAGGAATGGGCCAAAATTCACCTAACTTATTGTGGGAAGCTTGTGGAAGGCTACCTGAAACTTTGACCCAAGTTAAACAATTTAAAGGCAATGCTACCAAATACTAATTGAGTGTATGTAAACTTCTGACCCACTGGGAATGAAAGAAATAAAAGCTGAAATGAATCATTCTCTACTATTATTCTGACATTTCACATTCTTAAAATGAAGTGTTGATCCTAACTAACCTAAGACAGGGAATTTTTACTAGGATTAAATGTCAGGACTTGTGAAAAACTGAGTTTAAATGTATTTGGCTAAGGTGTATGTAAACTTCTGACTTCAGCTGTATATATTACACTTCTCCTTTCCTACCAACTAAAGCCAATCGCCATTTGATCTGTCATCTCAATTACTGCAAATGTTCACCCTATTGTCTATTATTATCATAGAACTATTACTGATTACTGCCAAGGATCTTATAGTGTACAATGTTTTCAGATATTTGTTTCAAAGACTAGGGCTTTGCATGCTGGGATGTGTATTGCCATACACAGTGTTAAAGGTCCAGTGTGGGTAGTTATTATTATTCCAGTGCTGAAGTCACATGGGTGAATGGAAGACAGTAGAGAACTCTAGCTACTGTTGTTGGCAGGCAGATTCAACTACAGAATATAGTGTATGTTCACTTGGTTCTTTTGAAGCCCACGGGGTCAGTAGCTAGTGGAAGGTAATAGTTCAGATGTGTGGAATTATTATACTGGGATGTACACAAACACACACAAAAGAACACACATAAAAGCTCAGTAAAACCTTTTGGCTTAAATAATTGAAATAGTCTGCTCAGGGCTATGAGGTGATCGTTTATATAGTTTGGCTATTACACCTACTGTCATCATCTATCCAGTACCTCTCACTGTGTGTGTGTGTGTGTTGTCAGAAAATATGTCAACACAAATTAACAGCATGTTAAACACTGTTTAACTGGGTACTAATAGCTCCTAGCTATCACATCTAAGCTGTAAAACGCCTGAAACAAACACTCAGAGGTTCCACAGCTTGGTTATTGACTAGCTGTTGTCTCTCTTATCTACACAGCTTTACTCAAACCTCCAACATCCAGTGTGTGTGTGTGTGTGTGTGTGTGTGTGTGTGTGTGTGTGTGTGTGTGTGTGGAGAGAAGATTCCATGGATACTGTATATTCCTTCTGTATCTATGCCAAGGCATTAGAATCAGCTCCAACCTATGTGAGACCCAGGTCATTACTGGAGGTGTATGCAGTAACAGAAACACAACAGGCCCTGTCTGAACACCCTCTGGGTTTGTAGTAGATCACATGACTGCTGGGGTGAGACTTGAGATGTTATAAATGCACTCATGTAACAGTTTCATTATCTTTCTATCGCTGGGTGGAATGTTCCCCTCTTAAATATGATTATATTGTATAGTATACCCATAACTACTCTAGATACAAACTCAAAGACACCTCTCAAAATCAAATGCCAAAATGTATGATAATATCTGTTGTTTGGTTGAGTCTTAACTAATCATCCATGCAAAATGAGCTGAACGTTTTTAGAATGTGAATAGCAGGCAAGGGGTTACATCCAGTTGTGCGTGGGCTTAGATTTAACTCTAGTTGTGTTTTTCTCTCGACCTCAGTGTTGAACGTACACACACGCACGCACGCACGCACGCACGCACGCACGCACGCACGCACGCACGCACGCACGCGTACACACACACACACACACACACACACACACACACACACACACACACACACACACACACACACACACACACACACACACACACACAGCCATGCTCAGTCAGATCACATCACTTCCACACTGATGTTAGACTCTACTGCCAGGGACCTGGGGTCACTATGAGATTATTTACCACGACGTCACTGCTCCGTTTCCTCAATGTGTGTCAGTTACAGTGGGGAGAACAAGTATTTTGATACCGATTTTGCAGGTTTTCCTACTTACAAAGCATGTAGAGGTCTGTCATTTTTTATCATAGGTACACTTCAACTGTGAGAGACGGAATCTAAAACAAAAATCTAGAAAATCACATTGTATGATTTTTAAGTAATTAATTTGCATTTTATCGCATGACATAAGAATTCGATCACCTACCAACCAGTAAGAATTCCGGCTCACACAGACCTGTTTGATTTTCTTTAAGAAGCCCTCCTGTTCTCCACTCATTACCTGTATTAACTGCACCTTATTTGGGGATGCTTTTCTGCAAAGGGGACAGGACGACTGCACCGTATTGAGGGGAGGATGGATGGGGCCATGTATCGCGAGATCTTGGCCAACAACCTTCTTCCCTCAGTAACAGCATTGAAGATGGGTCGTGGCTGGGTCTTCCAGCATGACAACGACCCGAAACACACAGCCAGGGCAACTAAGAAGAGGCTCCGTAAGAAGCATCTCAAGGTCCTGGAGTGGCCTAGCCAGTCTCCAGATCTGAACCCAATAGAAAATCTTTGGAGGGAGTTTGAAGTCCGTATTGCCCAGCGACAGCCCCGAAACCTGAAGGATCTGGAGAAGGTCTGTATGGAGGAGTGGGCCAATATCCCTGCCGCAGTGTGTGCAAACCTGGTCAAGAACTACAGGAAACGTATGATCTCTGTAATTACAAACAAAGGTTTCTGTACCAAATATTAAGTTCTGCTTTTCTGATGTATAAAATACTTATGTCATGCAATAAAATGCTAATTAATTACTTAAAATCATACAATGTGATTTTCTAGATTTTTGTTTTAGATTCCGTCTCTCACAGTTGAAGTGTACCTATGATAAAAATGACAGACCTCTACATGCTTTGTAAGTAGGAAAACCTGCAAAATCGGCGGTGTATCAAATACTTGTTCTCCCCACTGTATCTTATTATGATGATACTTGCATTCTACCACTGTGCATTTCAATGCCGTTTTACACCCATTTTCACATAGAGGTACTGTATATCGGTTATCATGATGAGAAATCTGAGGAGAACATTCTCAAGCTGAGGAGAACATAAACATGACCTGAACATGGAACAGAGGTGGGTGGGACATCTCCTTCCTGATATCTGTACCTTTGGGGGGGAAACAACAGCTGGAAGAGAGGGCAACTCTATGTTTGAGATACTGTACAGTGTAGAATACCTAAATCCTCTCCAGCTGTTGTTGTCTTCCCAGAGGTCCAGACATCAGGAAGGAGGCTCCTTCCCCACACCACTTCAGTTTCATGTTCAGCTCTAGTATCAACAGATCGGTACAAGAGGGAAATTGTTTTACTCCTGTTATAGCTCAGTTTCCCCCTCCACCCTGAGGACTCTTGGCAACGTCCCGGGATATTGTGACAGTAGTGCTTTGACTTTCACCTTGTTGTCCCAACTCCCCAGACACACAGCACAGTACAGGGACAGATATATCAAGCACTTGCACCAGTCCAGTGGAAAGTTTTCACCAGTTATTTCTAAGGGGAAGTGAAACAAATTGATGTGTCTGGTTAGAAATGTTAGAAACATTATAAGAACAAAAATGTTATTTTTTTTATTTCTCCATGATGCCAAGCAAAAAGCTTGGTGTGCTTTTCTGTATGGTGTGTGATACTTGAGTCTAAGGTGGTGGCAGCCCAGCCCACACCTCAACCCTCAGCCTGTCCTTCTGCCTCGTCTGGTGCTTAGCACAGCAGAAGCCGGGAGCCCGTTGCCCTCTCCCTCCACCCTCTACCCCTCCTCCATACCCGGTGATCAGTAACACGTTTGGCCTGCCCGACTGCTCTGTCAGGGCTTCATTATGGGCTGTCTGCACTTTTTACAGAGGAGAGGAGAGAGAGAATCTCTTCAGTGTCAGAACCATCAGCCACCACAAAGCCTCCAGTTACAGAGCAGAGCAGTGAGGGTAATGTCTCTCTGACGTTATGTGGCTAGGTGGTGCTGGGCAGGACAGGAGAATGTTGATGGCTGGACAGACTCTACATGGTACTATGCCAGGCTTCAGCCTGTGGCAGGATACTTGCTTGGTCAACTGGCCTAGGAGCTTTGGCTAGAGTCAGGCTGCTACCTGCTTGGTCAACAAGAGTTCTGGCTAGGTGCTGGACAGGAGCGGAGAAGAGCATTTTGTACCATTCATTGCCTCATCCTACAGATGCAGGACATTTTAAACTTGTAGTGCATTTGAGGTTTAAAAACGTCCTTTCCACTTTGTAAATTCAGACTTGATTTTCCTTTTGGAAAAATGTATGAACCTCTACAAAAATGTCCATTAATTACAAGAGACTTAAATTAAGATCCTACATTTGTATTACAGAACCACTGGCTACAGTCAGCTACAGTGCCTTCAGAGTGTATTCACACCTCTTGACTTTTTCCACATTTTATTGTTACAGCCTTAATTTAACATTTATTCAATTTAGATTTTGTGTCACTGGCCTACACACAATACTCCATAATATCAAAGTGGAATTATGTTAAAATATTTTTTTTGTTTTACAAATGATTTAAAAATGAAAAGCTGAAATGTCAATAAGTATTCAACCTCTTTGTTATGGAAAGCCTAAATAAGTTCAGGAGTAAAAATGTGCTTAACAAGTCACATAATAAGTTGCATGGATTCACTCTGTGTGCAATAATAGTATTTAACATGACGATTGAATGACTACCTCATCTCTGTACCCCACACAAACAATTATATGTAATGACCCTCAGTCGAGCAGTGAATTTCAAACACCGATTCAACCGCAAAGACCAGGGAGCAAAGAGGGGCACCTATTGGTAGATGGGTAAAAAATAAAAAGCGGACATTGAATATCCCTTTGAGCATGGTGAAGTTATTCATTTCAATTTGGATGGTGTATCAATACACTTAGTCACTACAAAGATACAGGTGTCCTTCCTAACCCAGTTGCCAGAGAGGAAGGAAACTGCTCAGGGATTTCACCATGAGGCCAATGGTGACTTTAAAACAGTTGCTACACGGTAATGTGAAAGTTGTATTTTTTTAGCGGTCCAATACTTAATAACACTTATCATAGTTCGGTTGTACTCCTGAGAGGTTAGAAAAATGATCTAGATCCTCTATAAGGCTGTGCAGGGATCCAGATTGCAGATTTAAGAGGACATTTGAGTTGTCAGTGTACAATGACACTTTTGTTTTTAAGCCTTGGATTCCTAGCCCCTCTATATTATTGTTGGATCTGATTTTAATAGCTAACATTTCGATGGTCATAATAAATAGATAAGTTCCTCCTCTCCAATTTGTCCCTCACACAAGTCTTTCTGTACAGCTGTTCATTTAGGGAAATAATCCTTACAGTTAACTTCAGTTAGTGGAAATGGAGGAGACTGAAGAGGTAACATATGCTTAAAGTACTTTGCTTGGTCTTTCAAAGTATAATTTGGTGAATCATGGAGGACATTCAATTTGCATTATTTTTATAATATATTATACTTGATCGTTCCCAAATAATTCCTCCATTTCATTTAGTTTTTCCTCTTAACGTATTCTGTGCCTCTGTGGTACAGTTGTTATTGCTATCCATCTGTACAGTTATTTATTCTATTTCCCTTGCTAATTTGAACTCTTTTGAACAAATTTCTTTCGTTTTAAAGATTAATATTGAATTTCATGACCTCTAAAGGTACATTTAAAAGTGTACCACACAGAAAGGGGATCTGCTGTACCTATGTTATGCAGGAAGAAATCTGTTATAAAATCCTTTGTCTTGTTTAGAAACAGGTTGTCATCCTTTAGGCTTTGATTACATTTCCACTATCCTCGCACATGTTGGAAATTCTGCCTTTGTCAGAGGCCTTGAGGCCGATACGTTAGCTTAATAAAGAACAGTGATACTAGCAGGAGCAGTGTGCAGGTTTCTCTTTCTTTCTACATAATTCTGCTTGAAAATCTATGGCAAGACATGAAAATGGTAGTCTAGCAACAACCAATTTCACAGAGCTTGAAGAATTTTGAAAAGAATAATAGGCATATGTTGCACAATCCAGGTGTGGAAAGCTCTTAGAGACTTTCCCAGAAAGACACAGATCTAATCGCTGCCAAAGGTGATTCTAACATGTAATGACTTAAGGGAGTTAAACAATTAGCTATTCAAGATATATTTGTTTTTGTGCTTTCATGGATTTTCTACAAATGTTAGAATTTTTCTTTCGCTTTGACATTACAGAGTATTTTTTAAAGATTGTTTACAAAAAATGACAATTAAATCAATTTTAATCCCACTTTGTAACACAACAAATGTGGAAAAAGTCAAGGGGTGGGAATACTTTCTGAAAGCACTGTATACCTGGTCACTAGGTTTATTTCTATGTTAGGAATCTGGCAATGCCGAGAGTGATGAAAGGCAAGCTGAAAATTAGGAATAATTTCAGTAACTCGTAGGGCAGGGATAGTCAACTGGCTGTCACGCCCTGGCCTTAGTTATCTTTGTTTTCTTTATTATTTTGGTTAGGCCAGGGTGTGACATGGGTGATTTATTGTGTTTCGTCTTGTCTAGGAGTTTATTAGATTAATGGGGTTGTGTTCAGTTTAGTTGTCTAGGTAAGTCTATGGTTGACTAGAGTGGTTCTCAATCAGAGGCAGGTGTTTATCGTTGTCTCTGATTGGGAACCATATTTAGGCAGCCATATTCTTTGGGTATTTTGTGGGTGATTGTTTCCTGTCTTTGTGGTTTATGCACCAGTTAGGACTGTTACGGTTATTGTTTTGTAGTTTGTTCATGTTTGAGTTTTCTTATTAAAGAACCATGAACTATAACCACGCTGCGTTTTGGTCCGCCTCTCCTTCCCAGGAAGAAGGCCGTGACACTGGCGGCCAGCTGACAATTTTATTTGGCCCCCAAAGTTTTCTGAGCACATTTATTTTTCTTCATTTTTGCACATAAATAGACTGTAAAATCACTAGGAATTCAGCTCAAAATGATTTAAATTTAGGAAATCTATTCCGATTTATTTCCACTCATAAATAGAGAGACATACAGTATGTGATCGTGTACCAATGTCTTTCTAGGTTTGAAATGATTGTTTTTGTCAAATACAATATCTGTTTAGGCTTCTTGCATCAATTTGCAAAGTACAAATGAAGTACAAATAGAATTAAGTTCCAGCCCCCCGTCATTGGCCCAGAATTCTCACAGTTGACGGTGAGACTGAAGAAGTGGATAAGTAATAGTGTCTATTACCCCGGTGATCCTTGACTTAATCTTTTAAATGGAATTCCATTATACTGGCCAACAGGTAGATTAATTGTTTAGTCAAGTTACCCCTGGGTATTTGCATCAGTTAGCCTGTCTGCCTCACCGACTCAGATACTCATTTCTGCAACACTACCGGACCTCAACAAACAACCTTGAAGACTGGGGACTGGGAGCTCCAACAGGATTCCACATCACTCAAAAGAAAGTTTTCTCCTTGACTTGAAGAAGGGAAAAAACGAGGACAGCCTAATACTTCCCTTCATCTGACTACCTACATGTTATAGTCTCTCATTGTGTCACAATAAGTTAAGGTTTCGTTTAAAAAATGTTCCTTTAGAGATCTACGTTTATGGACCTATTTGAGACTCATGTAATGGTGACTTTCAGTAGGCCATCATTTCAATTCTTTGGCAAAACTTGGGCTTTAGATGTTAAAGGGAGTAGACTTTTGAGTGGAGGGAACCTTGATAGTATGAAACAGATGACAAATCATCTTACATTCTGACATGGCTCCACTGTCCCTTAGAATTACCATCTCAGTCCAAACCACCCTTGGTTATAATCTATGAAAACAACATTGGAAATGGAAATGGGACTTTATTTCAAGGCTCCAAATACATCACCAATTTGTCATATAGTGAATTTGAAGCTGATCCATGTGCTGTTGGTTATGTTATGTCTTTCCGTTAGATATTCATTTTGGGAAGCTATAAATGTCAATTAATGGTCTAAATTACATTTAGTTTTCAGCTCACTAGAGGTGGCAGCAAAAGGTTTACCTCTAGAAATGTTTAGGAGACTCCAGAGGCTTGCAATGGTAAACAGTGTTACCAGTAGTTTGGCTGTATCTATTTTAATTTGTCCTTCTGTTTATCAAAGCAGGTAATTCTACCTTGGGATTGGCTGGCTTTGCTGTTTGTCAAAACAATAAAGCCTTAAACATTATGGAGAGAAAGAGAGGGGGAGATGCTGAAGAGAGAGAGCGATATGCTGAAAAGAGAGAGATATATATGCTGAAGAAAGAGAGAGATATATATGCTGAAGAAAGAGAGAGATATATATGCTGAAGAGAGAGAGAGATATATATGCTGAAAAGAGAGATATATATGCTGAAGAAAGAGAGAGATATATATGCTGAAGAGAGAGAGAGAGTTACTTGAATTTAATCCACAAAATCCTCTGTTTATTTGGTTAAAAGTGAATTAACGAAGTTGTTTCACAAGAGCTTGTTTACAATTTGCGACTTTTTCTTGGTGGTCTTTTCGTTGCTCATATCTGATGTAGTGCTACCCCCATTACTGAGTCTCTTTTCCTTTGGATCAGCCAAGCGTCCACGCTGTTGTTTTGAATAAAACATACAGTAGGAGATAGCATCCTGTGGCTGTGTGTTTTTGTGTGTGTTGTGGCTGTACCTACTGCCCAGGCTTTGCTGTGTCTGACTCATTAATAAAAGACTGGTGGGTTTTGCCTTGTCATATGGTCACTGGATGTACTCAGGTTAACTTCGTCAACCATTCACCACCCACCCATTCATCATTGATTCATGTAAAGGAAAGATTGGTAGTAATCATTCATCTACACTTAGATTTGATGCTTTTTCTCTGACTTGGATTAAGGTTGGCTAACCCCTTCATGTGTTTCAGACCTCCTTTACAGAAGAAATCCCCTTTCAAATCTGCCTCTTGTTTTTGCAATTTTGCATACATAAACACTTTTCAGTTGACTGACATTTCCTGATTTGTTATTTTCACTCTCTGGGGTTAGAACTGAACCCCTGTTTATCTGTTTCACTGTCACTGTTGTGCACACAACCCACTGGGCAAAAACTGGTTTCAATGCCACAAATATATGTGAAGAACTATATACCGTGAAAAACTAATTGGATTTGCAAAAAGTCATCAACGTAGTCAATTTCCGTCTTTTGTTCCCCCAACTTTTGACCTAAATCCAACGACATGGTGAAATGTTTTGTTGATTTCACATTGAATTCACCTTAGTTAACAACTGAACTAAATGTAAATCAAAACTAGACATTGAATTTATGTCTATGCCCAGTTCTCTCGTTCAGGTAGTATTTCAGGTATTCTGTCTGTCTGTCTGTCTGTCTGTCTGTCTGTCTGTCTGTCTGTCTGTCTGTCTGTCTGTCTGTCTGTCTGTCTGTCTGTCTGTCTGTCTGTCTGTCTGTCTGTCTGTCTGTCTGTCTGTCTGTCTGTCTGTCTGTCTGTCTGTCTGTCTGTCTGTCTGTCTGTCTGTCTGTCTGTCTGTCTGTCTGTCTCAGGGACATCTGTGAGTTTGACTAGAGTATACACACACAGAGTATGTCGTCTCACACACTATTCTGGCACCCATGGTCAAATCTCTTGTGGGCACTGTTCAGTCTGTCACAAGAGACTACTTTCACTCTGACAGATGCCAGATGGCACAGATATAAAGTTAGTTTTCCATAAAGGTTGAACCACATTGAAATAGACAGGGAAGAGAAGGGAGACAAGATAATCTAGCTACCTCAAGACAGCCACTTACAAGCATTTTCAATATGGCTAAATTCAATATGGCTAAACTGTTGTTTGAATGTCAGATATTATGGTCAAAGCTATGCTGTTTGTAGCTTGCCAGTAATTTACATTTCCATGTTGCCCCATGATGCAAAAGAAAAATCCCATTGTTGGCCGGGGAGATCCTTCAGTTAGCACAGCTTGATTCAGAAAACGCTATCTCATAGGCAGCATAAATACTATGTTGACCTGTTAGAAACTTTAAATGATAGATCAGTGGAGCTTGGTAGACGACATGACATCACACATTCCCATTTTCAATGTGTCTCTTATGATTAGGGACTTTGCTCCAGATTGCCAACGCTGTTTAATGACTGCGAGTGGATTCCATTTAGAATGACCTTCCTTCCTTAAATAACACCAGTCAGATCTGCCAGGCTCAGACGTGAGGCTGAAGGTTATGTCACTGTTGAGTGTTGACTTGTCATCAGCCATTATGGAGATAATGATGATGATGATGATGCCTGGTGTATAGAATTATTGGTTTTACACAACAACATCACTCCTGAGTAGTCAATCAAATATTTAAACAAAGCTTTGAACAAAGCTTGAATCCACCCAACTTGAATCTCAATATATTGATGCTGACAATGTCCACCATTGGAGGTCTAGTATTGTGATACAATGCCTCTTTATTTGCCCTTTGACTCTGAAGTTTGACATTCAGAGTCCTTTCAAAGTGACTTCTGATGATGAAACCATATGCTGCTCTGGTGTCTGATGAGAGCGATGTCAGCACTGTCTGATCACCAATGGTGTCACAGCCAAAAGGATTAAACCCCAGTATAAAGTAGCTGACTCTGCCTTTGATGCGGGTCAGTGAGTGAAAGGGAAATATGATGGACCAGGTTTTCCTCTGACAGATATACCCTCATGTCTCTCTCTCTGTTACAGTACCGTCTATTTTTGCATTAATTGGTGGTTACAGGGTTAATTCCGCATGGTTACAGGGTTAATTCCGCGTGGTTACAGGGTTAATTCCGCGTGGTTACAGGGTTAATTCCGCGTGGTTACAGGGTTAATTCTGCGTGGTCACGGGGTTAAAACAGAACTCAAAAGGTTAAGTTAGATATTAATTCTGAGTGGTTAAGGTTAGGGCTATGGTATGGGGAAGGCTTAAAACTAAATCATTAAAAACAACGTGCTATCATCAGTATTGTCACAGCTTGCTAGAGAATTGTGAACTGCGGTGGATCAGTGGTCTAAACAGCGAGCTCCAGCTCCGAGCATCGCTAGTTTTCCCTCTGTGCTGGGAAATTGTTTTTATTTTCTTTGTGAGCGCTAAGGACGGCATATATCAACGTTCTCAGGTTCTTTTCAAAAGTCTGAAATCGTCACTTATTTCTAGTGATCAGGCTGGCCTTCTTGTTCTTTCTTAGAATGCCCAGTCAGATAGTTCTTCTCGTTCTTTCTTAGAATGCCCAGTCAGATAGTTCTTCTTGTTCTTTCTTAGAATGCCCAGTCAGTTAGTTCTTCTTGTTCTTTCTTAGAATGCCCAGTCAGATAGTTCTTCTCGTTCTTTCTTAGAATGCCCAGTCAGATAGTTCTTCTTGTTCTTTCTTAGAATGCCCAGTCAGATAGTTCTTCTCGTTCTTTCTTAGAATGCCCAGTCAGATAGTTCTTCTCGTTCTTTCTTAGAATGCCCAGTCAGTTAGTTCTTCTCGTTCTTTCTTAGAATGCCCAGTCAGTTAGTTCTTCTCGTTCTTTCTTAGAATGCCCAGTCAGTTAGTTCTTCTCGTTCTTTCTTAGAATGCCCAGTCAGTTAGTTCTTCTCGTTCTTTCTTAGAATGCCCAGTCAGTTAGTTCTTCTCGTTTCTTTCTTAGAATGCCCAGTCAGATAGAATGCCCAGTCAGATAGTTCTTCTCGTTCTTTCTTAGAATGCCCAGTCAGTTAGTTCTTCTCGTTCTTTCTTAGAATGCCCAGTCAGTTAGTTCTTCTCGTTCTTTCTTAGAATGCCCAGTCAGTTAGTTCTTAGTTCTTCGTTCTTTCTTAGAATGCCCAGTCAGTTAGTTCTTCTCGTTCTTTCTTAGAATGCCCAGTCAGATAGTTCTTCTCGTTCTTTCTTAGAATGCCCAGTCAGATAGTTATTCTCATTCTTTCTTAGAATGCCCAGTCAGATAGTTCTTCTCGTTCTTTCTTAGAATGCCCGGTCAGATAGTTCTTCTCGTTCTTTCTTAGAATGCCCAGTCAGATAGTTCTTCTCGTTCTTTCTTAGAATGCCCAGTCAGTTAGTTCTTCTCGTTCTTTCTTAGAATGCCCAGTCAGTTAGTTATTCTCGTTCTTTCTTAGAATGCCCAGTCAGTTAGTTCTTCTCGTTCTTTCTTAGAATGCCCAGTCAGTTAGTTCTTCTCATTCTTTCTTAGAATGCCCAGTCAGATAGTTCTTCACGTTATTTCTTAGAATGCCCAGTCAGATAGTTCTTCTCATTCTTTCTTAGAATGCCCAGTCAGATAGTTCTTCTCATTCTTTCTTAGAATGCCCAGTCAGTTAGTTCTTCTTGTTCTCTCTTAGAATGCCCAGTCAGATAGTTCTTCTCGTTCTCTGTGAGAATGCCCAGTCAGATAGTTCTTCTCGTTTTCACTTAGAATGCCTAGTCAGTTAGTTCTTCTTGTTCTTTCTTAGAATGCCCAGTCACTTAGTTCTTCTCGTTCTCTCTTAGAATGCCCAGTCAGATAGTTCTTCTTGTTCTCTTTTAAAATGCCCAGTCAGATAGTTCTTCTCATTCTTTCTTAGAATGCCCAGTCAGTTAGTTCTTCTTGTTCTCTCTTAGAATGCCCAGTCAGATAGTTCTTCTCGTTCTCTGTGAGAATGCCCAGTCAGATAGTTCTTCTCGTTTTCACTTAGAATGCCTAGTCAGTTAGTTCTTCTTGTTCTTTCTTAGAATGCCCAGTCACTTAGTTCTTCTCGTTCTCTCTTAGAATGCCCAGTCAGATAGTTCTTCTCGTTCTTTCTTAGAATGCCCAGTCAGATAGTTCTTCTTGTTCTCTTTTAAAATGCCCAGTCAGTTAGTTCTTCTTGTTCTTTCTTAGAATGCCCAGTCACTTAGTTCTTCTTGTTCTCTCTTAGAATGCCCAGTCAGATAGTTCTTCTTGTTCTTTCTTAGAATGCCCAGTCAGATAGTTCTTCTTGTTCTTTCTTAGAATGCCCAGTCACTTAGTTCTTCTCGTTCTCTCTTAGAATGCCCAGTCAGTTAGTTCTTCTCGTTCTTTCTTAGAATGCCCAGTCAGATAGTTCTTCTTGTTCTTTCTTAGAATGCCCAGTCAGTTAGTTCTTCTCGTTCTCTCTTAGAATGCCCAGTCAGTTAGTTTCAATGCACAGCTTGTGTTGCTTTTCAGGGTCACTGTGTATTGAAATGACTAAGAGACTGGTGCTCACTATTTTATATGGCTGGGTGTCTTTCTTTTTGCCTGGCTGTTCTTCCTGAGATTTCCACACAGTTACCTCAGTAACACACACACAAACATGCACACACATACACACACACACACCTGCACGCACACACATACACGTGCGCACACACACCCACCCACCCACCCATACACACACACATACACACATACACACCCATACACATACACAAACACACACAAGCACAGACACATACACACATAGTAGTCTCTCCACTGTCCCATGAGGACATCACTTATGGTAGCTTGACAGTGAGTTGTTCTGTCACTGTGCTGTCTACCTTCATGCAGGCCAGGTGATGGGACTCATTCACTGGAGAGACCTTTCCCTAGCCAAGAGAACTTCAGGTGTGTGTGTGTGTGTGTGTGTCTGTGTGCGTGTGTGTGCTTGTATGTGTGTGTGCCTGTGCGGGCACGCATGTGAGTCCGTGTCTGTCTGTGCATATTATTTTTCATTATAGCAGAGAAGTTCAGGAGAGGTGTCTCTTGATTACCTGATTTAAAAATAAAAAACA
Source organism: Oncorhynchus tshawytscha (assembly GCF_018296145.1). Lineage (NCBI taxonomy): Eukaryota > Metazoa > Chordata > Actinopteri > Salmoniformes > Salmonidae > Oncorhynchus > Oncorhynchus tshawytscha. Next base: position 74,764,994 of record NC_056432.1, read on the forward strand.
TATTTAAAGCAATTTCTATTAATGTGATGAGATCAAATTGAACCAGTCTCTGTACAGCAATAATTTTTTTCAAGTATAATAAAAAATCTTTACACTATCAACAGAAGTCCTACTTATATTCTTCCTTTGGTACAATGCCAGGCAGGGGAATCCATTAGCATGGTTGAATCTGTTGGGGGAAGAATAGGCAGAGATGAAGTAGACTAGACAAGGATGTGCTACAATAAACTGATGTCTGAACATGGAGACAAATAGACCTCACCATAATACTGGGCTAGGAATATTAGATTTTTCACTCAAGAATTTGTTATCAACAGTAAAGATGATATCATTAAACAGTCCTATGTAATCAGCTGTTTCTAAGATGGTTTCAACTCTTCTAACTTCAGTGGGCTGTAAGTCCCCTCAGCCTGCTGAGCTAGAGGGGGAGAGGAAGGGCACAGAGAGCAGATGCTCAGTAGATGGGTTCCATTAAAGAGATGCACCTCACTACCCTTTTCCTTTCACTGACTCAGCCCCTGGATACTGTAAGCTGGGTTCTAAAGAGTCAGAGAGAAGCAATGTCTCTTTCCCTTCCTCCCCTCTTCTCATCTTCTCATCCCTCCCACACACACACTCTCCTCAAGATCACTTACCAGTCCGAGACATCCAGCCATGAGGGTTGGAGAGCAGTTTGGCCACTGCCGGCCCCTGTGTGTTCATGCAGGCGTGAGTAGTAGTGCTGGTCAGCCCCCAGACCCCCACCATGTCATCACTCTAATGGGGCCCCCAGGGAGGGCCACTCTCCCTCTCTCGCTCTTACTCTCACTCCCTCTCTCTCCACTGGAGGTATGATTTAGAGAGCACCCCCCCACCCAGGCTCCCTCGGAACACAGCCCAGCACGAAGCACTCCCACTGGGCAACTTCAAGGGAATATCCAGTCTCTACCAGACGGCTCCAGGCCCAGCCTAGTCATTAAGGAGGATTTATCATGTTTTTTCCTCCATCAGTTGAGAGGCTTTTTAGGGACAGTGGATATTAATGTTAGAAGATGTGGAGAGGCGTATTGCATTCAAAATGTACATCAGTTATGTACCTTGAGCCCTTTGTAGTCTAGGGGTTAGTAGTACTAAGATGGCTTGGCGTCTCGACATGTGGTGTTATGTCTACTGAAGACCTGTTGCCTGGGATATTCTCTGAAGGATATGTTTATCTTTAAAAACACAATATAGGGCAGGAATGGATCATCAACAGCAGCAGCATAAATGACTAAACCAAATGCCATAGCTGCTCTGCTTAGTATAAATTCATAGGAGGCATCAGTCCTGAGGAATTATGTACAGATGAAGGACTTCAATCCAGGAGCAGCACTGGGTTGAAACACTCATTCACTACTCTCCTCACCCAGGGAATGACCAATGACAAATATGCATACATACATATTTCCACCACAGTCTGGCTATATTTCTGTAGCACTGACTGGACTGATCAAAGGCTTTGAAATAAAACTTGGCTTAATGTTTTTGGGGCAAATCTATACTGTGTGTGTGTGTGTGTGTGTGTGTGTGTTTCTCTATTCTCGCCTGCCTGGCGTAGAGGATGACCCAGTTAGTGGTCTATCTCTGTCTGCTATGTGTGATGCTCTGTATAGGATTCTCTCTTCCTCTCTGGGATATTAACACCTACAGTTAAAAGGAGGAGTCTTGTGCTGCTTATCTTTTCATGGTACAGTTGGCAGTTTATTACAATATGACACGGTATATCTGACCATTAAGAACAGTGGTGAATAGTGACCTCCTGCCTTAAGTCCGGTGTAGATAAATGGAGTGTGGCACCACAAGCCAGTCTTAAAGTCTGCATTGTAAATACAGTATCCAAATCACTTCATTACATTATAAAAATACATGATACAGTATAACTCCCCACTAGAAACCAAACTAATAGACACCTTATACACTCACCTGACCTTCAACATGTCAGGGTTGGGGTCAATTCCATTTCAATTCCAGTCAATTCAGAAAGTAAACTCCAATTCCAATTCAAAGTGTTCCTCTTTGAAAAGCATTGAAGAGAATTGGAATTGGAATGTGTACTTCCGTGTACTTCCTGAATTGACTGGAATTGAAATGGAATTGACCCTAACCCTTCAATATGTCCTCTAGTCTCCAACAGGACTCCTCTCTCTGCTTTACACACAACTACTATCTCTCAGTAAACATAACATTACATAACATACCATATCATGTGATTATCCCCCCTAGTAAGCCGTTGAAATACTGAACTGTACATATCTCTGAGATACACCACATTTTAGCTCTGAAAGCCTCATAGAGATTATCCAAGTGGCTGATATAGGGTGCATCCCTAATGGCACCCTATTCCCTACTTAGTACACTATCTGGGGCACGCTGCTTACTGAGTGGCAATGCTGAGGTTGAGCCTCACAGCAGCACAGCAGGACAGGAGTGGAGCGTGAGGTTGTAAAGTAGCAGCCGCCACATTAACCACTCACTGACTTAATCACACAAAACACAACCCCAGAGCAGAGCTATGTGGGAGAGAGAGAGATCATTTTTATATTGTTTATTTCCCTTTTGTTTATTATCTATTTCACTTGCTTTGGCAATGTAAAGATGTTTCTCATGCCAATGAAGCTCTTAAATTGATATTGAAAGAGAGGGAGAGAGAGAGAGAGAGGCAGAGGGGCAGAGGGAGAGAGAGAGAGGCAGAGAGAGAGAGAGAGAGAGGCAGTGAGAAAGAGGCAGAAAGACAATGAGAAAGAGTCATCTGCTAATGTGACCAGACATTACCATCACCACAAACCACCCTCTGTTTTCTCCTGAGCCCTAATCAAGATCGCTGACTAGGGTTGCACATTTTGGGGAATATTCATAGGTGGAAACTTTCCGTGGGAATTAAGGGGAATATATGGGTATTACTGGGAATTAATGGAAACATATGCAAATTCATATTAATACCATTTAAATGTAGATATTTTTTGCATTGGATACATTTACCATATGGTATGGAGACAGAAACATAAACCTTTTACCTTGTCGTAAGTAGACATAATTACAAATGATTAAATCCTTCCAATAAAATGTAAAACAATTGTTACGAATTGATCTTTAATTAAATGAATCAATCACATGGAATGAACAAAAGAAAGGGAATATTGAATGATCCCCAATGATCCATTGCATCTCCCAAAAACGTTTTCAACATACATCTGTAAAATGAGTCTAGAAACTTAAGCTTTGGTTGTCTTCCTCTCAGGTTTCCATGTCTTCTCCCTGGTAGAGGTCAACCGATTATGATTTTTCAACGCCGATACCGATTATTGGAGGACCAAAAAAAGGTCGATACCGATTAATCGGCCACATTTGATATATATATATTAGGGGTCGACCGATTAATCGGAATGTCCTTTTAATTTGGGCCGATTTCAAGTTTTCATAACATACGGAAATCTGTATTTTTGGACACCGATTTGGCCGATTTTTTAGGTTTTTTTGGACACCTTTATTTAATCTTTATTTAACTTGGCAAGTCAGTTAAGAACACATTCTTATTTTCAATGACGGCCTAGGAACGGTGGGTTGACTGCCTCGTTCAGGGGCAGAACGACAGATTTTTACCTTGTCAGGTCGGGGGATTCAATCTTGCAGCCTTACAGTTCAAATCAAATCAAATCAAATCAAATTTATTTATATAGCCCTTCGTACATCAGCTGATATCTCAAAGTGCTGTACAGAAACCCAGCCTAAAACCCCAAACAGCAAGCAATGCAGGTGTAGAAGCACGGTGGCTAGGAAAAACTCCCTAGAAAGGCCAAAACCTAGGAAGAAACCTAGAGAGGAACCAGGCTATGTGGGGTGGCCAGTCCTCTTCTGGCTGTGCCGGGTGGAGATTATAACAGAACATGGCCAAGATGTTCAAATGTTCATAAATGACCAGCATGGTCGAATAATAATAAGGCAGAACAGTTGAAACTGGAGCAGCAGCACAGTCAGGTGGAAGTTGAAACTGGAGCAGCAGCATGGCCAGGTGGACTGGGGACAGCAAGGAGTCATCATGTCAGGTAGTCCTGGGGCATGGTCCTAGGGCTCAGGTCCTCCGAGAGAGAGAAAGAGAGAGAAGGAGAGAATTAGAGAACCCACACTTAGATTCACACAGGACACCGAATAGGACAGGAGAAGTACTCCAGATATAACAAACTGACCCCAGCCCCCGACACATAAACTACTGCAGCATAAATACTGGAGGCTGAGACAGGAGGGGTCAGGAGACACTGTGGCCCCATCCGAGGACACCCCGGACAGGGCCAAACAGGAAGGATATAACCCCACCCACTTTGCCAAAGCACAGCCCCCACACCACTAGAGGGATATCTTCAACCACCAACTTACCATCCTGAGACAAGGCTGAGTATAGCCCACAAAGATCTCCGCCACGGCACAACCCAAGGGGGGCGCCAACCCAGACAGGATGACCACAACAGTGAATCAACCCACTCAGGTGACGCACCCCCTCCAGGGACGGCATGAGAGAGCCCCAGTAAGCCAGTGACCCAGCCCCTGTAATAGGGTTAGAGGCAGAGAATCCCAGTGGAAAGAGGGGAACCGGCCAGGCAGAGACAGCAAGGGCGGTTCGTTGCTCCAGAGCCTTTCCGTTCACCTTCCCACTCCTGGGCCAGACTACACTCAATCATATGACCCACTGAAGAGATGAGTCTTCAGTAAAGACTTAAAGGTTGAGACCGAGTTTGCGTCTCTGACATGGGTAGGCAGACCGTTCCATAAAAATGGAGCTCTATAGGAGAAAGCCCTGCCTCCAGCTGTTTGCTTAGAAATTCTAGGGACAATTAGGAGGCCTGCGTCTTGTGACCGTAGCGTACGTGTAGGTATGTACGGCAAGGCCAAATCTGAGAGATAGGTAGGAGCAAGCCCATGTAATGCTTTGTAGGTTAGCAGTAAAACCTTGAAATCAGCCCTTGCTTTGACAGGAAGCCAGTGTAGAGAGGCTAGCACTGGAGTAATATGATCAAATTTTTTGGTTCTAGTCAGGATTCTAGCAGCCGTATTTAGCACTAACTGAAGTTTATTTAGTGCTTTATCCGGGTAGCCGGAAAATAGAGCATTGCAGTAGTCTAACCTAGAAGTGACAAAAGCATGGATTAATTTTTCTGCATCATTTTTGGACAGAAAGTTTCTGATTTTTGCAATGTTACGTAGATGGAAAAAAGATGTCCTTGAAATGGTCTTGATATGTTCTTCAAAAGAGAGATCAGGGTCCAGAGTAACGCCGAGGTCCTTCACAGTTTTATTTGAGACGACTGTACAACCATTAAGATTAATTGTCAGATTCAACAGAAGATCTCTTTGTTTCTTGGGACCTAGAACAAGCATCTCTGTTTTGTCCGAGTTTAATAGTAGAAAGTTTGCAGCCATCCACTTCCTTATGTCTGAAACACATGCTTCTAGCGAGGGCAATTTTGGGGCTTCACCATGTTTCATTGAAATGTACAGCTGTGTGTCATCCGCATAGCAGTGAAAGTTTACATTATGTTTTCGAATAACATCCCCAAGAGGTAAAATATATAGTGAGAACAATAGTGGTCCTAAAACGGAACCTTGAGGAACACCGAAATTTACAGTTGATTTGTCAGAGGACAAACCATTCACAGAGACAAACTGATATCTTTCCGACAGATAAGATCTAAACCAGGCCAGAACATGTCCGTGTAGACCAATTTGGGTTTCCAATCTCTCCAAAAGAATGTGGTGATCGATGGTATCAAAAGCGGCACTAAGGTCTAGGAGCACGAGGACAGATGCAGAGCCTCGGTCCGATGCCATTAAAATGTCATTTACCACCTTCACAAGTGCCGTCTCAGTGCTATGATGGGGTCTAAAACCAGACTGAAGCATTTCGTATACATTGTTTGTCTTCAGGAAGGCAGTGAGTTGCTGAGCAACAGCCTTCTCTAAAATTTTTGAGAGGAATGGAAGATTCGATATAGGCCGATAGTTTTTTATATTTTCTGGGTCAAGGTTTGGCTTTTTCAAGAGAGGCTTTATTACTGCCACTTTTAGTGAGTTTGGTACACATCCAGTGGATAGAGAGCCGTTTATTATGTTCAACATAGGAGGGCCAAGCACAGGAAGCAGCTCTTTCAGTAGTTTAGTTGGAATAGGGTCCAGTATGCAGCTTGAAGGTTTAGAGGCCATGATTATTTTCATCATTGTGTCAAGAGATATAGTACTAAAACACTTGAGCGTCTCTCTTGATCCTAGGTCCTGGCAGAGTTGTGCAGACTCAGGACAACTGAGGTTTGGAGGAATACGCAGGTTTAAAGAGGAGTCCGTAATTTGCTTTCTAATAATCATAATCTTTTCCTCAAAGAAGTTCATGAATTTATCACTGCTAAAGTGAAAGTCATCCTCTCTTGGGGAATGCTGCTTTTTAGTTAGCTTTGCGACAGTATCAAAAAGGAATTTCGGATTGTTCTTATTTTCCTCAATTAAGTTAGAAAAATAGGATGATCGAGCAGCAGTAAGGGCTCTTCGGTACTGCACGGTACCGTCCTTCCAAGCTAGTCGGAAGACTTCCAGTTTGGTGTGGCGCCATTTCCGTTCCAATTTTCTGGAAGCTTGCTTCAGAGCTCGGGTATTTTCTGTGTACCAGGGAGCTAGTTTCTTATGAGAATTTTTTTTAGTTTTTAGGGGTGCAACTACATCTAGGGTATTGCGCAAGGTTAAATTGAGATCCTCAGTTAGGTGGTTAACTGATTTTTGTCCTCTGGCGTCCTTGGGCAGGCAGAGGGAGTCTGGAAGGGCATCAAGGAATCTTTGTGTTGTCTGTGAATTTATAGCACGACTTTTGATGTTCCTTGGTTGGGGTCTGAGCAGATTATTTGTTGCAATTGCAAACGTAATAAAATGGTGGTCCGATAGTCCAGGATTATGAGGAAAAACATTAAGATCCACCACATTTATTCCATGGGACAAAACTAGGTCCAGCGTATGACTGTGACAGTGAGTGGGTCCAGAGACATGTTGGACAAAACCCACTGAGTCGATGATGGCTTCGAAAGCCTTTTGGAGTGGGTCTGTGGACTTTTCCATGTGAATATTAAAGTCACCAAAGATTAGAATATTATCTGCTATGACTACAAGGTCCGATAGGAATTCAGGGAACTCAGTGAGAAACGCTGTATATGGCCCAGGAGGCCTGTAAACAGTAGCTATAAAAAGTGATTGAGTAGGCTGCATAGATTTCATGACTAGAAGCTCAAAAGACGAAAACGTCATTTTTTTTTTTTGTAAATTGAAATTTGCTATCGTAAATGTTAGCAACCCCTCCGCCTTTGCGGGATGCACGGGGATATGGTCACTAGTGTAGCCAGGAGGTGAGGCCTCATTTAAAACAGTAAATTCATCAGGCTTAAGCCATGTTTCAGTCAGGCCAATCACATCAAGATTATGATCAGTGATTAGTTCATTGACTATAATTGCCTTTGAAGTAAGGGATCTAACATTAAGTAGCCCTATTTTGAGATGTGAGGTATCATGATCTCTTTCAGTAATGACAGGAATGGAGGTGGTCTTTATCCTAGTGAGATTGCTAAGGCGAACACCGCCATGTTTAGTTTTGCCCAACCTAGGTCGAGGCACAGACACGGTCTCAATGGTGATAGCTGAGCTGACTACACTGACTGTGCTAGTGGCAGACTCCACTATGCTGGCAGGCTGGCTAACAGCCTGCTGCCTGGCCTGCACCCTATTTCATTGTGGAGCTAGAGGAGTTAGAGCCCTGTCTATGTTGGTAGATAAGATGAGAGCACCCCTCCAGCTAGGATGGAGTCCGTCACTCCTCAGCAGGTCAGGCTTGGTCCTGTTTGTGGGTGAGTCCCAGAAAGAGGGCCAATTATCTACAAATTCTATCTTTTGGGAGGGGCAGAAAACAGTTTTCAACCAGCGATTGAGTTGTGAGACTCTGCTGTAGAGCTCATCACTCCCTCTAACTGGGAGGGGGCCAGAGACAATTACTCGATGCCGACACATCTTTCTAGCTGATATGCACGCAGAAGCTATGTTGCGCTTGGTGATCTCTGACTGTTTCATCCTAAAATCGTTGGTGCCGACGTGGATAACAATATCTCTATACTCTCTACACTCGCCAGTTTTAGCTTTAGCCAGCACCATCTTCAGATTAGCCTTAACGTCGGTAGCCCTGCCCCCGGGTAAACAGTGTATGATCGCTGGATGATTCGCTTTAAGTCTAATACTGCGGGTAATGGAGTCGCCAATGACTAGAGTTTTCAATTTGTCAGAGCTAATGGTGGGAAGCTTCGGCGTCTCAGACCCCGTAACGGGAGGAGTAGAGACCAGAGAAGAATCGGCCTCTGACTCCGACCCGCTGCTTAATGGGGAAAACCGGTTGAAAGTTTCTGTCGGCTGAATGAGCGACACCGGTTGAGCGTTCCTACAGCATTTCCTTCCAGAAACCGTGAGAAAGTTGTCCGGCTGCGGGGACTGTGTCAGGGATTTATACTACTATCTGTACTTACTGGTGGCACAGACGCTGTTTCATCCTTTCCTACACTGAAATTACCCTTGCCTAACGATTGCGTCTGAAGCTGGGCTTGCAGCACAGCTATCCTCGCCGTAAGGCGAGTACAGCGGCTGCAATTAGAAGGCATCATGTTAATGTTACTACTTAGCTTCGGCTGTTGGAGGTCCTGACGAATCGTGTCCAGATAAAGCGTCCGGAGTGAAAAAGTTGAAAAAGTTGAGGAAAAAATAAATAAATATATGAACGGTAATTAAAAAGTGAAAACCGTAAAGTTGTCTGGTAGCAAAACAGGTTGGCAACAAAACGCACAGCAACTCGAAAACAAGCCAACTGAAGTTGCCTGTAAGGATTTATCCAGAACAAACTTTTCCAAGACTCGAGGAAATTCTGGCCTTTGTTTTACGATGAAGATTGTGATGTTTCCTCTGATGTTTGCCTCTGGGGGGGTTCACAACTATCTTAGGTTACTATTTTAAGTGAAACAGATATGTGCAACTGTTGTAGTCACTTCAAGTTACCCTGGCCTGGGAGAAAGTATAGGTTGTTTTCCAATAGCTGTTAACTAGTTGCCAGTTAACTAGTCCAGTGCTCTAACCACCTGATTACATTGCACTCCATGAGGAGACTGCCTGTTAGGCGACTGCAGTAAGCCAAGGTAAGTTGCTAGCTAGTATTAAACTTATCTTATAAAAAACAATCAAAATAACTAGTTACCTACACATGGTTGATGTTATTACTAGTTTATCTAGCGTGTCCTGTGTTGCATATAATCGATGCGGTGCGTATCGTTGCTCCAATGTGTACCTAACCATAAACATCAAACATCAAAATTTCTTAAAATCAATACACAGAAGTATATATTTTTAAAACTGCATATTTAGCTAAATGAAATCCAGGTTAGCAGGCAATATTAACCAGGTGAAATTGTGTCACTTCTCTTGCGTTCATTGCACGCAGTCAGTGTATATGCAACAGTTTGGGCTGCCTAATTTGCCAGAATGTTACGTAATTATGACATAACATTGAAGGTTGTGCAATGTAACAGGAATATTTAGACTTATGGATGCCACCCGTTAGATAAAATACGGAACGGTTCCGTATTTCACGGACAGAATTGTTTTGTTTTAGAGATGATAGGTCATTAATATGGTCAAATCCTGAAACTAAGGCTCGTATTTCTGTGTGTTATCATGTTATAATTAAGTCTATGTGTTACGGTTTTCTAGGTGTGAAGGAGAGTCGGACCAAAATGCAGCGTGTAGATTGCGATCCATGTTTAATGAACAACGTGAAACACGAATAAACACAACACTACAAAACAAAGAACGTAACGAAAACCGAAACAGCCTATACTTGTGTAAATAAATGAGATAGGAACAACGACACTAAGGACAATCACCCACGACAAACTCAAAGAATATGGCTGCCTAAATATGGTTCCAATCAGAGATAAACACCTGCCTCTGATTGAGAACCACTCCAGACAGCCATAGACTTTGCTAGATAACCCCACTAGCTACAATCCCAATACATACACACCAAAACCCCAAGACAAAACACACCACAATACAAAAACCCCATGCCACACCCTGGCCTGACCCAATACATGAAGAAAAACACAAAATACTTAGACCAGGGCGTGACAGAACTGCCCCCCTAAGGTGCGGACTCCCGAACGCACCTCAAAACAATAGGGAGGGTCCGGGTGGGCGCCTGTCCATGGTGGCGGCTCCGGCGCGGGACGTGGAACCCACTCAGTCAATGTCTTAGTCCCCTCTCCTCGCGTCCCTGGATAGTCCACCCGCCGCCGACCATGGCCTAGTAGTCCTCACCCAGAAACCCACTGGACTGAGGAGCAGATCGGGACTGAAGGACAGCTCGGGACTGAGGCAGCTCGGGACTGAGGGGGAGCTCGGGAGTGAGAGAAAGCTCGGGAGTGAGAGAAAGCTCGGGAGTGAGAGGAAGCTCGGGAGTGAGAGAAAGCTCGGGAGTGAGAGAAAGCTCGGGAGTGAGAGGAAGCTCGGGAGTGAGAGGAAGCTCGGGAGTGAGAGGAAGCTCGGGAGTGAGAGGAAGCTCGGGAGTGAGAGGAAGCTCAGGCAGGTAGGTAGATCTACCAGATCCTGGCTGGCTGGTGGTTTCAGCAGATCCTGGCTGACTGGCGGATCCCGGCCGACTGGCAGTTCTGGCAGATCCCGGCCGACTGGCAGTTCTGGCAGATCCCGGCCGACTGGCGGATCTGGAAGAGTCTGGTTGACTGGCGGATCTGGAAGAGTCTGGCTGACTGGCGGATCTGGAAGAGTCTGGCTGACTGGCGGATCTGGAAGAGTCTGGCTGACTGGCGGATCTGGAAGAGTCTGGCTGACTGGCGGATCTGGAAGAGTCTGGCTGACTGGCGGATCTGGAAGAGTCTGGCTGACTGGCGGATCTGGAAGAGTCTGGCTGACTGGCGGATCTGGAAGAGTCTGGCTGACTGGCGGATCTGGAAGAGTCTGGCTGATCTGGAGGAGTCTGGCTGACCTGGAAGAGTCTGGCCGACTGGCGGATCCTGGCAGACTGAAAGATCTGGCTGCTCCATGCTGACTGGCGGCTCTGGCTGCTCCACGCTGACTGGCGGCTCTGGCTGCTCCATGTAGGCTGAGAGCTCTGGCGGCTTCTTACAGACTGGCAGCTCTGGCGGCTCCGTGCAGACTGGCAGCTCCGTGCAGACTGACAGCTCCTTGCAGACTGGCAGCTCCTTGCAGACTGACAGCTCCTTGCAGACTGACAGCTCTGGCTGCTCCATGCAGGCTGGCAGCTCTGGCTGCTCCATGCCGGCTGGCAGCTCTGGCTGCTCCATGCTGGCAGCTCTGCAGACTGGCTTCTCCATGCAGCTGGCTGGCTGCTCCATGCAGGCTGGCAGCTCTGGCTGCTCCATGCAGGCTGGCAGCTCTGGCTGCTCCATGCAGGCTGGCAGCTCTGGCTGCTCCATGCAGGCTGGCAGCTCTGGCTGCTCCATGCAGGCTGGCAGCTCTGGCTGCTCCATGCAGGCTGGCAGCTCTGGCTGCGCTGAACAGGCGGGAGACTCCGGCAGCGCAGGAGAGGAGAGAGGCTCTGGCTGCGCTGAACAGGCGGGAGACTCCAGCAACGCTGTAGAGGAGAAAGGCTCTGGCTGCGCTGAACAGGCGGGAGACTCCAGCAGCGCTGTAGAGGAGAAAGGCTCCGGCAGCGCTGAACAGACGGGAGACTCCGGCAGCGCAGGAGAGGAGAAAGGCTCCGGCAGAGCTGGAGAGGCGAGGCGCACTGTAGGCCTGATGCGTGGTGCTGGTACTGGTGGTACTGAACCGAGAACACGCACAGGAAGCCTGGTGCGGGGAGCTGCTACCGGAGGGCTGGAGTGTGGAGGTGGCACAGGATGGGCTAGACCGTGAAGGCGTACTGGAGATCTTGAGAGCAGTGCTGGCACAGGACGTGCAAGGCTAGGGATGTGCACAGGAGGCCTGGTGCGTGAGGCTGGCACCAACTTCACCAGCCGACTAACACGCACCTCAGGACGAGTATGGAGCGCTAACCCAGGTGCCATCAAATCCCCGACACGTTCCGTCGGGTGAATTCCATGCAAAAAGCACCAACACAGCAACTCCCTCATTTCTCTCTCCTCCAATTTCCCCATTAACTCCTTCACAGTCTCTGTTTCGCTCACCTCCAACACCGGCTCTGGTTCTGGTCTCCTCCTTGGCTCCTCACGATAAACAGGGAGAGTTGGCTCAGGTCTGACTCCTGACTCTGCCACACTCTCCCTGAGCCCCCCCCCCCAAGAAATTTTTGGGGCTGACTCTCAGGCTTCCTTCCGAGTCACCGTGCTGCCTCCTCATACCGGCGCCTCTCCGCTTTCGCCGCCTCCAGTTCTTCTTTGGGGCGGCGATATTCTCCAGGCTGATCCCAGGGTCCTTCTCCGTTTAGGATTTCCTCCCATGTCCAGAAATCCTTATAGCGCATCTCCTCTTTGGGCTGCTTCTGCCTGTTGACACGCTGCTTGGTCCGTTGGTGGTGGGTGATTCTGTTACGGTTTTCTAGGTGTGAAGGAGAGTCGGACCAAAATGCAGCGTGTAGATTGCGATCCTTGTTTAATGAACAACGTGAAACACGAATAAACACAAAACACTACAAAACAAAACTAAGAACGTAACGAAAACCGAAACAGCCTATACTTGTGTAAATAAATAAAGAGCTAGGAACAACGACACTAAGGACAATCACCCACGACAAACTCAAAGAATATGGCTGCCTAAATATGGTTCCCAATCAGAGACAACGATAAACACCTGCCTCTGATTGAGAACCACTCCAGACAGCCATAGACTTTGCTAGATAACCCCACTAGCTACAATCCCAATACATACACACCAAAACCCCAAGACAAAACACACCACAATACAAAAACCCCATGCCACACCCTGGCCTGACCCAATACATGAAGAAAAACACAAAATACTTAGACCAGGGCGTGACACTATGATTTGATAGAGCAGTCTGACTGAGCGATGGTAGGCAGCAGCAGGATCGTAAGCATTCATTCAAACGGCACTTTTGTGCGTTTGCCAGCAGCTGTTTATGACTTCAAGCCTACCAACTCAATTACATAAATAAAATCTATTTAGTCTCAAGTAAATAATGAAACATGTTCAATTTGGTTTAAATAATGCAAAACACAGTGTTGGAGAATAAAGTAAAAGTGCAATTTGTGCCATGTAAAAAAGCTCATGTTTAAGTTCTCAGAACATGAAAACATATGAAAGCTGGTGGTTCCTTTTAACATGAGTCTTCAATATTCCCAGTTAAGAAGTTTTAGGTTGTCATTATTATAGGAATTATGACGCGTCGACTATTTCTCTCTATACCATTTGTATTTCACATACCTTTGCCTATTGGATGTTCTTATAGGCACTTTAGTATTTAGTACTCTACTCAACAAATTGGATGCAGTCTATCACAGTGCCATCCGTTTTGTCACCAAAGCCCCATATACTACCCACCACTGCGACCTGTATGCTCTCATTGGTTGGCTCTCGCTTCATATTCGTCGCCAAACCCACTGGCTCCAAGTCATCTACAAGTCTCTGCTAGATAAAGCCCCGCCTTATCTCATCTCACTGGTCACCATAGCAGCACCCACTCGTAGCACGCGCTCCAGCAGGTATATCTCACTGGTCACCCCCAAAGCCAATTCCTACTTTGGTCGCCTTTCCTTCCAGTTCTCTGCTGCCAATGACTGGAACGAACTGCAAAAATCACTGAAGCTGGAGACTCATATCGCCCTCTCTAGCTTTAAGCACCAGCTGTCAGAGCAGCTCACAGATCACTACACCTGTACATAGCCCATCTGTAAACAGCCCATCTACCTACCTCATCCCCATACTGTATTTATTTATTTATCTTGCTCCTTTGCACCCCAGTATCTCTACTTGCACATTCATCTTCTGCACATATACCATTCCAGTGTTTAATTGCCATATTGTAACTACTTTGCCACCATGGCCTATTAATTGCCTTAACTCCCTTATCTTACCTCATTTGCACTCACTGTATATAGACTTTTTGTTTTCTTTTTTCTACTGTATTATTGACTGTATGTTTTGTTTATTCCATGTGTAACTCTGTGTTGTTGTATGTGTATGCTTTATCTTGGCCAGGTCGCAGTTGCAAATGAGAAAATGTTGAACTAGCCTACCTGGTTAAATAAAGGTGAATTATTTTTATTTTTTTTAATTGCCAGCCTAATCTCGGGAGTTGATAGATTAAATAACTTGTAAGATAAATGTTTTAAAATGAAACCGGTATGGAAACCGGTGAATTAACACTCCTCAGTTAGCAGGCTCAAGCAAGCTAAAACCCACATGGCAGCAAAAACTAGCAGAAATTGTTAACAAGTTAGAAATGATTTTAACACACTCTGCTGTAGGCTACTATTTACTACTTTACAAAAAATAATGTCATATAAAATATATTCACACCACCCAGTATTGTAATCAAAACCAGAAAGCAATTAGTCCTTGGCTCAGACAGTGTAATAGGTCGGCTCAATAGCATCTCATTAGTGTGCAAGATCTTGAGAATCAGCAGTACATGTGATGAAAGAGTGCACTGTGCATGCAGAGGGTTGCAATTCCATTGAATTATGCATAGTTTAACCAAAATATGCACAAGACCTAGAATTGCCTTGTGTATCCCACAAAAAGGTTCACTGTTATAAGCCAATTTGATGAATTTAAGCAAAATTCCCCAAATTCCCCAGCTTAACTTCCCATGGAAAATTTCCCGTCCCTTTGCAACCCCGTCGCTGACTATCAAGTGCCTGGTGCACAACAACCATTTAGACTCCATTCCTCGGTTGTTGCAATCTTCCATCCACCTGCAGCTTAATATGACACCATCACATATTAATGCTGTGTTTCCCTGGGTGATATGGAACCCATTTCAATAATTCATCTAAAGTGAGGCCTGGGTTGGCCGTGGAGGACCAAGAGAATAGTCTGCTGCTGAGCGGCGTGCCGCCTGACGACCGGCTCTAAAATTACGGACTCAAGATCATTTGGCCCCAGTCTTTTTCCTCTCTCTGTGTGTGTCACTTTTATTACTTCTATGATGGAGCATCAATATCAGCATTAGCTTGGTTAAACAAATTACTAATGTCTCCCTCCCTCCTTCCTTCACTCCCTTCTTCACGTTTAAACATTCCTTCCCTTTGCTAATCCCATTACCCATGAGTCATGGTGGCTGATATCACAAGGCTGCCCACCCTCACCCGCCACCCCTAGGATGAGGGCAGACCACACACCCCTTCTGCCCACCCTTTCCTGCCCACCCCCTAAAGAGGGCCTTGGGCCTCGAGGCACCACACACACCATTTGTCCACGCCACAGAGCGACTCAGGGTGCGTCCCAAAAGGCACTCTATTTCCTATATAGTTCACTACTTTTGACCATGGCCCATAGACCCCTGCCCAAAAGTACTGCACTATGTAGGGAAGACGTTTCCATTTGGGATGCAGCCACAGAGACGGCCCAGGGAGCTAAATCAAATTGCCTAATATTAATAATGTCCCCAGTAACATCCCGGCTTGGAGAAGGGGACATGACAATACAATCATAATCTCTCTCTCTCTCTCTCTTTCTCTCTCTCTCTCTCTCTCTCTCTCTCAATTTCAATTTAAGTGGCTTTATTTGCATGTGAAACATGTCTACATCGCCAAAGTGAGTGAAATAGATAATAAACAAAAGTGAAATAAACAATATAAAATTAACAGTAAACATTACACTCACAAAAGTTTGACAGTGTTGTCAAATCAAATCTTATCAAATTGTATTGGTAACATACACATGGTTAGCAGATGTTATTGGTCACGTACACATGGTTAGCAGATGTTATTGGTCACATACACATGGTTAGCAGATGTTATTGGTCACACACATGGTTAGGAGATGTTAATGGTCACATACACATGGTTAGCAGATGTTATTGGTCACACACATGGTTAGCAGATGTTAATGGTCACATACACATGGTTAGCAGATGTTATTGGTCACATACACATGGTTAGCAGATGTTAATGGTCACATACACATGGTTAGCAGATGATATTGGTCACATACACATGGTTAGCAGATGTTATTGGTCACATACACATGGTTAGCAGATGTTATTGGTCACATACACATTGTTAGCAGATGTTATCGATCACATACACATGGTTAGCAGATGTTATTGGTCACATACACATGGTTAGCAGATATTATTGGTCACATACACATGGTTAGCAGATGTTATTGGTCACAGACACATGGGTAGCAGATGTTATTGGTCACAGACACATGGGTAGCAGATGTTATTGGTCACATACACATGGGTATCAGATGTTAATACGAGTGTAGCGAAATGCTTATGCTTCTAGTTCCGACAGTGCAGTAATATCTAACAAGTAATCTAACAAATTCACGACTACCTTATACACACAAATGTAAAGGGATGGAATAAGAATATGTACATATACAGTGGAGCAAAAAGTATTCAGTCAGCCACCAATTGTGCAAGTTCTCCCACTTACAGTTTTTTTCGATTGCTAAACGACAGTGGGCACAACTGGAGTCACATGTGCAAAACTCTAACTACAGTCTGCACTACCAACAGTCACCTGAGCTAAACAGTTCACATCACCTGCAAAACTCATTCCAAGCAACACAACTCTTAACACATGGCTCAAAACACGCTCAGTGCAGCCAAACACTATGCACAACCCTCACTGAGATAACACACACTGTCACTCAGAACACACTGAGAGTAAAAACACTAGCATCAAACACCAATACTGAAAATACAAACTTTTCATCTTTACAGTTTGAACAATTTCAGTGACTTCATACAAAGTAATATTTTCTTCAAAGAAAAGAGTGACATTCTTTCACATGATTTATATTTTTTTTTAGAACATAACAATTCTTTAAGGTAAATGAAAATTAGCAGTTTGCTTCAATAGTCTGTAGTAATTTACGGAATTACAGTAATGAGAAAAAAAAGGTTTATGCCTATAACTGCACCCGTTGCGAAGTGACTGGCTATTCACCATTTTATCTTCTGTTTGGGAGATCACCCAGGCTTCCAGTTGATATGCTCTTTGGATTGTGCACAGAGGCAGGTTCCAGTAACCAGCGAGAATACGTGGAGAACTGGAAACGAGGGATGGAAGAAGCATACGCCATTGCAAATGAAAATGCTCAGAAAGCCGTTGAAAGAAGTAAGAAGTACTATGACACTAAAGTTAGGAGTTCAGTGCTACAGCCTGATGAGCGAGTTCTGATTAAAAACCTGACACCAAGAGGAGGACCAGGAAAACTCCGTAACTATTGGGAAGATACAATTCACACAGTGGTGAGACAAATGGGTTCAGACCTGCCGATTTATGAATTGAGACCAGAAAAGGGTAGGGGACACTCCAGGGTCCACAGAAATCTGCTCATGTCCTGTGACCACTTACCTTTTGAGACACAACCAGAAATGACCAAAGTGGACAAAAGTCAGAAAACTAGGAGACACCAGCCTGCATCACAGACTCTAGATTCTGATGAAGACAGTGGGGATGAATATGACCTTCATCATGAGCTGCTACAGGTTCCCACATCTCCTACAGTACCTGAGGAGAGGAATGCTGAACCAGCGAGAGAGTGGGAACCCCGGGCCCCAACAGTGAAACAGACAGTTGCAGTGCCAGTCCCTGATACGCTACCAGCACAGCCTCTTGTTGAAAAGCGGCTGGAGGAGACAACAACAGTTAAAGACTTGCCTGCTGAAAATTTGCCTGATGATCATCCACCAAGTGCCTTTCCTTCATATACTGATGCTGCTGAACCCGAGGAACCAGCCTACCAGCTGCCACAAAGAGAGAGACACCCTCCAAGACGTATCACTTATGATCAGCTTGGTATCCCTTCCTGCTACAGTATACAGCCACAGCCACAGTTGTTCCCTGTCTACTCTGCACCAGGACTGGTTCCATGGCTGCCATCACTACAGCAATGTTACTTTCAGCCACCTTACATGTATGGGCTTCAGCAAACATGAGGCTACAGAGTTGACATGTTTGACCATGGACTACTGTCTGATTTCACAGACTGTCAAAAGAGACAATTTGCAGACTATGCATATAGATCATTAAAATTGATGGACTGTTGATCAATAGTATGAGAAAATACTGCTTATGTTATATAGCTGGTCAACAGATATGGACTGTGAATATAACTTGTTAGTTATATTTGAACTGTGACCCTTGACCTCTGCTCAAGTACTTACCTTACAGAAGAGGATTTTCTAGGTCCAGTGCGTACAGACTGTTGAAGAAGACAATGTTGGTAATGTTGGGACAACATTTATTTTGTCGGGGAGAGTTTAACAGGTTAAAGGAAATATTCATAGCCTGTTATACATTAAAAAGTATTAGTAAGTTCATAGTATGTGAGGATCTTAAAACATCTAAGGTTAAGAAGATGCATTCAGTATTAGTTGATAGAGATTGATAACATTCATATAATTGTGTTAAAGTTCAAATCTGTCAAAGGGTACGAATTGTGAGAGTAATGTGTAAACGTTATATTGATTACTTTATTTTGTGGTGCCTAAAAGTGTTCATCTGTCATCTACGAAATGCTCTTAATCTATGAGCCGGAGATCGATTGCTCTGGTCTCCACCCATATTCCTGGGGAAAATCGCGGTCTTTTCTCATTGAACTAAACGTTAAATTGAGAATACAACACCGTATCACTCTCGTGATTATTTCTCCCCTGTTTTCAGGGGCGTAACAGTTGCACCCTCAACCCTGCCTCTCTCAATGAGAGACCATGGTTCACGACATGGTCTATAAGTGTAGCCCTTATTTCATCTGAAATAACAGCTCTTTGTCTTCTTTGTCTTCCTCCACGCATCCGCCATCTCCCTGCCACCCTTCTCCCTCCACGAACCCATCTTCCTTGTTCCATTTCCAAAATGAGTCTTTCTGAGCTCTACCTATTTACACTGTAATATGTGTGTGTGTTCACTAACAAGTCTAAAACAAGACACCTGTTTAGCCTTTCAGCTGAAATTGCAATCAGCAGTGTTTGATAGGCACAAGGCTGAAATCTATTCCGTTTTGAATGTGTGGTTCACAGTTTTGACAGCAGTGTGTTAGCATTTGAACAAAGTGCTGTAAATCCACAGTGTTGTGCAGGTTGTGGTTAAAGTCATGGGATAAGTGTGTAGAGTTTTGAAAACTGTGTTCAAGCAATGAAAAACGAACTAGTGTTTGGTCCACATGAACTGCTGCTGTGCAGACTGTAGTTAGAGTTTTGCACATGTGACTCCAGTTGTGTCCACTGTCATTTAGCAATCGAAAAAAACTGTAAAAAGATGAGAGAGGCCTGTAATTTTCATCCTAGGTACACTTCAACTATGACAGACAAAATGAGAAGAAAAAAAATCCAGAAAATCACATTGTAGGATTTTTAATGAATTTATTTGCAAATTATGGTGGAAAATAAGTATTTGGTCAATAACAAAAGTTTATCTCAATACTTTGTTATATACCCTTTGTTGGCAATGACAGAGGTCAAACGTTTTCTGTAAGTTTTCACAAGGTTTTCACACACTGTTGCTGGTATTTTGGCCCATTCCTCCATGCAGATCTCCTCTAGAGCAGTAATGTTTTGGGGCTGTTGCTGGGCAACACGGACTTTCAACTCCCTCCAAAGATTTTCTATGGGGTTGAGATCTGGAGACTGGCTAGGCCACTCCAGGACCTTGAAATGCTTCTTACGAAGCCACTCCTTCGTTGCCTGGGCGGTGTGTTTGGGATCATTGTCATGCTGAAAGACCCAGCCACGTATCATCTTCAATGCCCTTGCTGATAAAATGCCCTTGCTGTTTTCACTCAAAATCTCACAATACATGGCCCCATTCATTCTTTCCTTTACACGGATCAGTCGTCCTGGTCCCTTTGCAGAAAAACAGCCCCAAAGCATGATGTTTCCACCCCCATGCTTCACAGTAGGTATGGTGTTCTTTGGATGCAACTCAGCATTCTTTGTCCTCCAAACACGACGAGT
Organism: Oncorhynchus tshawytscha; assembly: GCF_018296145.1. NCBI lineage: Eukaryota > Metazoa > Chordata > Actinopteri > Salmoniformes > Salmonidae > Oncorhynchus > Oncorhynchus tshawytscha. The sequence continues at coordinate 74,785,158 of NC_056432.1, forward strand.
TGAGTTTTTACCAAAAAGTTCTATTTTGCAGGGGGACACAGCAGGGGGACACGTCTGGCACTGCAGGATTTGAGTCCCTGGCGGCATAGTGTGTTACTGATGGTAGGCTTTGTTACTTTGGTCCCAGCTCTCTGCAGGTCATTCACTAGGTCCCCCCGTGTGGTTCTGGGATTTTTGCTCACCGTTCTTGTGATCATTTTGACCCCACGGGGTGAGATCTTGCGTGGAGCCCCAGATCGAGGGAGATTATCAGTGGTCTTGTATGTCTTCCATTTCCTAATAATTGCTCCCACAGTTGATTTCTTCAAACCAAGCTGCTTACCTATTGCAGATTCAGTCTTCCCAGCCTGGTGCAGGTCTACAATTTTGTTTCTGGTGTCCTTTGACAGCTCTTTGGTCTTGGCCATAGTGGAGTTTGGAGTGTGACTGTTTGAGGGTAGCTACTATCTTGTCTCATCGCTACAACTCCCGTACGGGCTCCGGAGAGACAAAGGTTGAAAGTCATGCGTCCTCCGATACACAACCCAACCAAGCCGCACTGCTTCTTAACACAGTGTGCATCCAACTCGGAAGCAAGCCGCACCAATGTGTCGGAGGAAACACTGTGCACCTGGCAACCTTGGTTAGCTGTGCCCGCCACAGGAGTCGCTGGTACGAGATGAGACAAGGATATCCCTACCGGCCAATCCCTCCCTAACCCGGACGATGCTATGCCAATTGTGTGTCGCCCCACGGACCTCCCGGTCGCGGCCGGTTACGACAGAGCCTGGGCGCGAACCCAGAGTCTCTGGTGGTCCTTAACCACTGGGAGGCCGCTCAGATTAAGTATTTTAAATTATTTATAATAGCATTAGAACCCAAGTCTGCAGCAGTTTATAAAGCGAAAGCCTCTTATTCATGGTTGGTAATTAGAGTGTGATGGCTAATAGGAAAACTTTCTAACAGTGCTAAGAGGGCCAGCCAGTGTGATTAAAAAGTAGCTGATGAATTTACTGGAGTGAAGCTCAATTACTCCTAGAAAGTGGGTGGTGATATTCACTGACAGTAATGGTGTTCTGTAGATTAGAAAGTGGGTGGTGATATTCACTGACAGTAATGGTGTTCTGTAGATTAGAAAGTGGGTGGTGATATTCACTGACAGTAATGGTGTTCTGTAGATTAGAAAGTGGGTGGTGATATTAACTGGCAGTAATGGTGTTCTGTAGATTAGAAAGTGGGTGGTGATATTCACTGGCAGTAATGGTGTTCTGTAGATTAGAAAGTGGGTGGTGATATTCACTGACAGTAATGGTGTTCTGTAGATTAGAAAGTGGGTGGTGATATTCACTGGCAGTAATGGTGTTCTGTAGATTAGAAAGTGGGTGGTGATATTCACTGGCTGTAATGGTGTTCTGTAGATTAGAAAGTGGGTGGTGATATTCACTGGCAGTAATGGTGTTCTGTAGATTAGAAAGTGGGTGGTGATATTCACTGACAGTAATGGTGTTCTGTAGATTAGAAAGTGGGTGGTGATATTCACTGACAGTAATGGTGTTCTGTAGATTAGAAAGTGGGTGGTGATATTCACTGACAGTAATGGTGTTCTGTAGATTAGAAAGTGGGTGGTGATATTCACTGACAGTAATGGTGTTCTGTAGATTAGAAAGTGGGTGGTGATATTCACTGACAGTAATGGTGTTCTGTAGATTAGAAAGTGGGTGGTGATATTCACTGACAGTAATGGTGTTCTGTAGATTAGAAAGTGGGTGGTGATATTAACTGGCAGTAATGGTGTTCTGTAGATTAGAAAGTGGGTGGTGATATTCACTGGCAGTAATGGTGTTCTGTAGATTAGAAAGTGGGTGGTGATATTCACTGACAGTAATGGTGTTCTGTAGATTAGAAAGTGGGTGGTGATATTCACTGACAGTAATGGTGTTCTGTAGATTAGAAAGTGGGTGGTGATATTCACTGGCAGTAATGGTGTTCTGTAGATTAGAAAGTGGGTGGTGATATTCACTGGCTGTAATGGTGTTCTGTAGATTAGAAAGTGGGTGGTTATATTCACTGGCAGTAATGGTGTTCTGTAGATTAGAAAGTGGGTGGTGATATTCACTGGCAGTAATGGTGTTCTGTAGATTAGAAAGTGGGTGGTGATATTCACTGACAGTAATGGTGTTCTGTAGATTAGAAAGTGGGTGGTGATATTCACTGGCAGTAATGGTGTTCTGTAGATTAGAAAGTGGGTGGTGATATTCACTGGCAGTAATGGTGTTCTGTAGATTAGAAAGTGGGTGGTGATATTCACTGACAGTAATGGTGTTCTGTAGATTAGAAAGTGGGTGGTGATATTCACTGACAGTAATGGTGTTCTGTAGATTAGAAAGTGGGTGGTGATATTCACTGTCAGTAATGGTGTTCTGTAGATTAGAAAGTGGGTGGTGATATTCACTGGCAGTAATGGTGTTCTGTAGATTAGAAAGTGGGTGGTGATATTCACTGACAGTAATGGTGTTCTGTAGATTAGAAAGTGGGTGGTGATATTCACTGACAGTAATGGTGTTCTGTAGATTAGAAAGTGGGTGGTGATATTCACTGGCAGTAATGGTGTTCTGTAGATTAGAAAGTGGGTGGTGATATTCACTGGCAGTAATGGTGTTCTGTAGATTAGAAAGTGGGTGGTGATATTCACTGGCAGTAATGGTGTTCTGTAGATTAGAAAGTGGGTGGTGATATTCATTGACAGTAATGGTGTTCTGTAGATTAGAACGTGGGTGGTAATATTCACTGACAGTAATGGTGTTCTGTAGATTAGAAAGTGGGTGGTGATATTCACTGACAGTAGATTAGAAAGTGGGTGGTGATATTCACTGGCAGTAATGGTGTTCTGTAGATTAGAAAGTGGGTGGTGATATTCACTGGCAGTAATGGTGTTCTGTAGATTAGAAAGTGGGTGGTGATATTCACTGACAGTAATGGTGTTCTGTAGATTAGAAAGTGGGTGGTGATATTCACTGACAGTAATGGTGTTCTGTAGATTAGAAAGTGGGTGGTGATATTCACTGACAGTAATGGTGTTCTGTAGATTAGAAAGTGGGTGGTGATATTCACTGACAGTAATGGTGTTCTGTAGATTAGAAAGTGGGTGGTGATATTCACTGGCAGTAATGGTGTTCTGTAGATTAGAAAGTGGGTGGTGAATATTCACTGGCAGTAATGGTGTTCTGTAGATTAGAAAGTGGGTGGTGATATTCACTGGCAGTAATGGTGTTCTGTAGATTAGAAAGTGGGTGGTGATATTCACTGACAGTAATGGTGTTCTGTAGATTAGAAAGTGGGTGGTGATATTCACTGACAGTAATGGTGTTCTGTAGATTAGAAAGTGGGTGGTGATATTCACTGACAGTAATGGTGTTCTGTAGATTAGAAAGTGGGTGGTGATATTCACTGACAGTAATGGTGTTCTGTAGATTAGAAAGTGGGTGGTGATATTCACTGTCAGTAATGGTGTTCTGTAGATTAGAAAGTGGGTGGTGATATTCACTGGCAGTAATGGTGTTCTGTAGATTAGAAAGTGGGTGGTGATATTCACTGGCTGTAATGGTGTTCTGTAGATTAGAAAGTGGGTGGTGATATTCACTGACAGTAATGGTGTTCTGTAGATTAGAAAGTGGGTGGTGATATTCACTGGCAGTAATGGTGTTCTGTAGATTAGAAAGTGGGTGGTGATATTCACTGACAGTAATGGTGTTCTGTAGATTAGAAAGTGGGTGGTGATATTCACTGGCAGTAATGGTGTTCTGTAGATTAGAAAGTGGGTGGTGATATTCACTGGCAGTAATGGTGTTCTGTAGATTAGAAAGTGGGTGGTGATATTCACTGACAGTAATGGTGTTCTGTAGATTAGAAAGTGGGTGGTGATATTCACTGGCAGTAATGGTGTTCTGTAGATTAGAAAGTGGGTGGTGATATTCACTGACAGTAATGGTGTTCTGTAGATTAGAAAGTGGGTGGTGATATTAACTGGCAGTAATGGTGTTCTGTAGATTAGAAAGTGGGTGGTGATATTCACTGGCAGTAATGGTGTTCTGTAGATTAGAAAGTGGGTGGTGATATTCACTGGCAGTAATGGTGTTCTGTAGATTAGAAAGTGGGTGGTGTTATTCACTGGCAGTAATGGTGTTCTGTAGATTAGAAAGTGGGTGGTAATATTCACTGACAGTAATGGTGTTCTGTAGATTAGAAAGTGGGTGGTGAATATTCACTGACAGTAATGGTGTTCTGTAGATTAGAAAGTGGGTGGTGATATTCACTGACAGTAATGGTGTTCTGTAGATTAGAAAGTGGGTGGTGATATTCACTGACAGTAATGGTGTTCTGTAGATTAGAAAGTGGGTGGTAATATTCACTGACAGTAATGGTGTTCTGTAGATTAGAAAGTGGGTGGTGATATTCACTGGCAGTAATGGTGTTCTGTAGATTAGAAAGTGGGTGGTGATATTCACTGACAGTAATGGTGTTCTGTAGATTAGAAAGTGGGTGGTGATATTCACTGACAGTAACGGTGTTCTGTAGATTAGAAAGTGGGTGGTGATATTCACTGACAGTAACAGTGTTCTGTAGATTAGAAAGTGGGTGGTGATATTCACTGACAGTAACTGTGTTCTGTAGATTAGAAAGTGGGTGGTGATATTCACTGACAGTAACGGTGTTCTGTAGATTAGAAAGTGGGTGGTTATATTAACTGGCAGTAATGGTGTTCTGTAGATTAGAAAGTGGGTGGTGATATTCACTGACAGTAATGGTGTTCTGTAGATTAGAAAGTGGGTGGTATATTCACTGACAGTAATGGTGTTCTGTAGATTAGAAAGTGGGTGGTGATATTAACTGGCAGTAATGGTGTTCTGTAGATTAGAAAGTGGGTGGTGATATTCACTGACAGTAATGGTGTTCTGTAGATTAGAAAGTGGGTGGTGATATTCACTGACAGTAATGGTGTTCTGTAGATTAGAAAGTGGGTGGTGATATTCACTGGCAGTAATGGTGTTCTGTAGATTAGAAAGTGGGTGGTGATATTCACTGGCAGTAATGGTGTTCTGTAGATTAGAAAGTGGGTGGTGATATTCACTGGCTGTAATGGTGTTCTGTAGATTAGAAAGTGGGTGGTGATATTCACTGACAGTAATGGTGTTCTGTAGATTAGAAAGTGGGTGGTGATATTCACTGACAGTAATGGTGTTCTGTAGATTAGAAAGTGGGTGGTGATATTCACTGTCAGTAATGGTGTTCTGTAGATTAGAAAGTGGGTGGTGATATTCACTGGCAGTAATGGTGTTCTGTAGATTAGAAAGTGGGTGGTGATATTCACTGGCAGTAATGGTGTTCTGTAGATTAGAAAGTGGGTGGTGATATTCACTGACAGTAATGGTGTTCTGTAGATTAGAAAGTGGGTGGTGATATTCACTGACAGTAATGGTGTTCTGTAGATTAGAAGTAATGTGGGTGGTGATATTCACTGTCAGTAATGGTGTTCTGTAGATTAGAAAGTGGGTGGTGATATTCACTGGCAGTAATGGTGTTCTGTAGATTAGAAAGTGGGTGGTGATATTCACTGACAGTAATGGTGTTCTGTAGATTAGAAAGTGGGTGGTGATATTCACTGACAGTAACGGTGTTCTGTAGATTAGAAAGTGGGTGGTGATATTCACTGGCAGTAATGGTGTTCTGTAGATTAGAAAGTGGGTGGTGATATTCACTGGCAGTAATGGTGTTCTGTAGATTAGAAAGTGGGTGGTGATATTCACTGACAGTAATGGTGTTCTGTAGATTAGAAAGTGGGTGGTGATATTCACTGACAGTAATGGTGTTCTGTAGATTAGAAAGTGGGTGGTGATATTCACTGACAGTAATGGTGTTCTGTAGATTAGAAAGTGGGTGGTGATATTCACTGGCTGTAATGGTGTTCTGTAGATTAGAAAGTGTGGTAGAGAAGAAATAAGAAATACTGTATGTGTACTTGCACTACACACACACACACATACACACACACACATACACACAAATGCATGCAGGAATGCACAAACACACACACACTGAATGAAGCTCATAATAAATCCATACTATACAATGAAGATGCCACACTGAAAGTCATCAGTAGCTTTCCTTTGTTCATTCTGAGATGAGATGCATCCATTATCTCTGATTAAACCTCACTCATTAAAACTTCTATAACCCATCCTCTCTGTATTAACATATCTGCTATGCTCAACAGTAAAGTGGAGATGATGGTGTAGGTAGATGGTAGGTGGTAGGTAGTAGATGGTAGGTGTTAGGTGGTAGATGGTAGGTGGTAGATGGTAGGTGGTAGATGGTAGGTGGTAGAGCAAAGCAGTGGAATACTGTACCAAAACATGGTACTCTGCATTAACATAACATATCCACACTCCCCACAAATCTATATTGTACAATACAGCGTTTTCCTACATAGTTTTTGTTCCTCCAGAGACCGCTTTGCTTTGCATCGGATCAATACGCTTTAGGTTCAGTCCTCTAATATATACAGTTATTGTCTTCAGTCCTGCTTCAGTCCTCTAATATATACAGTCATTGTCTTCAGCCCTGCTTCAGTCCTCTAATATATACAGTCATTGTCTTCAGCCCTGCTTCAGTCCTCTAATATATACAGTCATTGTCTTCAGCCCTGCTTCAGTCCTCTAATATATACAGTCATTGTCTTCTTCCCTGCTTCAGTACTGCTGTTTCTGTACCAGGGGTGCTGCTCTCAACTTTTTAAAGTTGAATTTATCTCATCAATATGCAAAGTATACATTCAGTACAAGTTGAGGTCAGCTGTATGTATGTGCAATGTGCAGTGGTGCTTATGTAGCCATAATACAGTATGTAAAGCTGCTTAGTGACTGCTAAGTGCTATAGGTGGCAGGTAGCCTAGTGGAGAAGAGTGTAGTGCCAGTAACCGAAAGGTTGCTGGTTTGAATCCCCTAGGTGAAAAATATGTCAATTTACCCTTGAACAAGGCACTTAACCCTAATTGCTCTTGATAAGAGTGTCTGCTAAATATGTAAAGTGTTGTTGTTCCTGGTGAGGGAGTGCATCCAAAATGGCACCATCTTCTCTGTATAGTAGTAGTGCACAATAAAGGGAATAGGGAGCCATTTGGGACAAAACCTAGGATTAGTCTAATGAATGAAAGCCTGTGTTTGGGTTCCAGTTCATTTCATTCCTAAATGTTCAGACCCGTAGTGATAAATGGCTCTGTGTTTGGTTGTCTTTCAGTAAACACAGTTGCCATAAATGACATCACACACACTGTGATTCATTAGAGAGGCTGTCTGCCTCATTTTGGTAGATAAGTTATGTAGCTTAGTATAGGAAGCAGGTACTATATGCGTGTATACGTTGGTGCAGTGTCTCTGTATGTGCTTCTGTGGAGCGGTGTTTGTGTCTGCCTGCCACTCTCAGACCGGCAGGATGATTGTATTTTAAGGGAGTGCGAGTCAGCGCTTCGTGTCGTGGAGGATAGTCCTCAGTGTGTGTGGTATAGCTGCTGTGACGGTGACATACTGGACAGAGACAGTAGCCAGTGGATGTGCGATCCCATAGAGAGACTGGAAAAGGTCAGTCTTCTGTGGTGCTAGCCAGCGTTAACATTCAGAACATTCTGTTTGCGTACCAAATAGCACACTATTCCCTATATGGTTCTGGTCAAAGGTAGTGCACTATATAGCGAATATGGCACCATTTGGGATGCATCCTCAGCGCTAACACTGAGCCATACAGTCACCTAGGGCTTTGCCAGATGCCAGCCTCAGCCCTGCTGATGTGTTTTATGGTGGTAAACTGGGCCATTCTTATTATTTTGCCATTCATATTACTGTATCTGGGCCATTCATATGACTGGGCCTGGGTAATTCATATTACTGGGCCAGGGTCATTCATATTACTGGGCCAGGGTCATTCATATGACTGGGCCTGGGTCATTCATATTACTGGGCCTGGGTCATTCATATTACTGGGCCTGGGTCATTCATATTACTGGGCCTGGGTCATTCATATTACAGTAGAGTATGTGAGTTTTAGCTGCCACTAAACACAGCTGTCTCCATGCTGGGCCACATACTACTGCTGGGCTGTACTGTAGCGGGCTGCTGCGTTAGCATGCATTAATCAATGCCTGAGAAGTGCACAATTGTGAATGGTGTAGTATGTCAGTGACATTGGCTAGAAGGTACAGAGGAAGTAGAAAGGCATGAGCCCCCACCTGTGACTGTCCCAGCAGTCCTCACTAATCAACGCACCAGGGCCTAGACCAGGCCTGGACAAAGGCCAGCCCGGGGCTGTATGCAGCCCGCGACCTGATTCAATATGGCCCATGGAATCATGCTCAGATCACGTAGAGAATTTGCTATAGTAAAGTTTTAAAAATGCAGAACAGATATAGCCCTTGGTTCACTCCAGACCTGACTGCACTCGACCAGCACAAAAACATCCTGTGATATGCAACTGTTCAGGGAAGTCAGGAACCAATACATGCAGTCAGTCAGGAAAGCTAAGGCCAGCTTCTTCAGGCAGAAATTTGTATCCTGTAGCTCCAACTCCAAAAAGTTCTGGAACACTGTGAAGTCCATGGAGAACAAGAGCACCTCCTCCCAGCTGCCCACTGCACTGAGGCTAGGTAACACAGTCACCACCGATAAATCCATGATTATCGAAAACTTCAACAAGCATTTCTCAACGGCTGGCCATGCCTTCCGCCTGGTTACTCCAACCTCGGCCAACAGCCCCCCCCGCAGCTACTTGCCCAAGCCTCTCCAGGTTCTCCTTTACCCAAATCCAGATAGCAGATGTTCTGAAAGAGCTGCAAAACCTGGACCCGTACAAATCAGCTGGGCTTGACAATCTGGACCCTCTATTTCTGAAACTATCCGCCGCCATTGTCGCAACCCCTATTACCAGCCTGCTCAACCTCTCTTTCATATCGTCTGAGATCCCCAAGGATTGGAAAACTGCCGCAGTCATCCCCCTCTTCAAAGGGGGAGACACCCTGGACCCAAACTGTTACAGACCTATATCCATCCTGCCCTGCCTGTCTAAGGTCTTCGAAAGCCAAGTCAACAAACAGGTCACTGACCATCTCGAATCCCACCGTACCTTCTCCGCTGTGCAATCTGGTTTCCGAGCCGGTCACGAGTGCACCTCAGCCACGCTCAAGGTACTAAACGATATCATAACCGCCATCGATAAAAGACAGTACTGTGCAGCCGTCTTCATCGACCTTGCCAAGGCTTTCGACTCTGACAATCACCATATTCTTATCGGCAGACTCAGTAGCCTCGGTTTTTCGGATGACTGCCTTGCCTGGTTCACCAACTACTTCTCAGACAGAGTTCAGTGTGTCAAATCGGAGGGTATGCTGTCCGGTCCTCTGGCAGTCTCTATGGGGGTGCCACAGGGTTCAATCCTCGGGCCGACTCTTTTCTCTGTATATATCAATGATGTTGCTCTTGCAGCAAGGAGTCATCATGTCAGGTAGTCCTGGGGCATGATCCTAGGGCTCAGGTCCTCCGAGAGAGAGAAAGAAAGAGAGAATTAGAGGGTGCATATGTGGGGTGGCCAGTCCTCTTCTGGCTGTGCCGGCTGGAGATTATAACAGAACATGGCCAAGATGTTCAAATGTTCATAAATGACCAGCATGGTCGAATAATAATAAGGCAGAACAGTTGAAACTGGAGCAGCAGCACGGCCAGGTGGACTGGGGACAGCAAGGAGTCATCATGTCAGGTAGTCCTGGGGCATGGTCCTAGGGCTCAGGTCCTCCGAGAGAGAGAAAGAAAGAGAGAAGGAGAGAATTAGAGAATGCACACTTAGATTCACACAGGACACCGAATAGGACAGGAGAAGTACTCCAGATATAACAGGTTATCCAGTGTGACCACTGATGTGTGCCCAAACTTGACAGAAAAAACGTTGGCCTTTTGAAAAGGATACAAGATCAAGTAGCTGAGCTGAACCCAGATCAGAAAATTATTTTCCTGCATTACATCATTTATCAGGAGGTGCTCTGTAAATGTGTTCTGAAAAGGAGTCATGTTGTGGATACAGTCACTAAAGTGGTAAACTTGATAAGAGGAAAATCTTTAAACCACAGGCAGTTTGTCTCACTGTTGGAAGAGACACAGTCTGGTCATGCAGATCTCCCCTACCTCCCAAATGTAAGATGGCTGAGTTTGGGGAAGGTGCTTAAAAGGGTGTGGGACCTGAAGTCGGAAATTGCTGAGTTTTTGCAAATGAAAGGAAAATATGTGGATTTCCCTCAACTGCAAGACAAATAATGGTTGACTGATTTTGCCTTCACCTTGGACATCATAGCCATCATGAATGAACTGAATTCCAAACTACAAGGGAAGGGCCTTTTTGCACATCAGATCTATAGCTTTGTTAAAGCCTTCAAGGGAAAATGACTCCTCCTGACCCGCCAAGTAGAAGCCAACAATTTCACCCACCTTCCGACACTACTAGTCTGTTCCCTATCAGATGACCAGGGAGAGAAGTATGTGGGTAATGCTCCCACTGACCTGCAACTTGAGCTAATCCATCTTCAGTCTGATGCAGCGATTGGAGAACTATTCAAAACAATGTCACAGACAAGGTTCTATAGATCTCTCGATTAATAAAACTTTCCAAACATTAGGAGTCATGCTCAGAAGATGTTTGTACTTTGTGGGTCAACCTTTTGCACAGTGCTTTGCAAAAGTATTCATCCTCCTTGGCGTTTTTCCTATTTTGTTGCATTACAACCTGTAATTTAAATATATTTTTATTTGGATTTCATGTAATGGACATACAAGAAATAGTCCAAATTGGTGAAGTGAAATGAAATGTTATTTTCCTCAAAAATACAAAACAAAGGTGGTATACATGCGTGTATACAGTTGAAGTCGGAAGTTTACATACACCTTAGCCAAATACATTTAAACTCAGATTTTCACAAGTCCTGACATTTAATCCTAGTAAAAATTCCCTGTCTTAGGTCAGTTAGGATCACCACTTTAATTTAAGAATGTGAAATGTCAGAATAATAATAGAGAGAATGATTTATTTCAGCTTGTGTTTCTTTCATCACATTTCCAGTGGGTCAGAAGTGTACATACAAATCAAATCAAATCAAATCAAATCAAATTTTATTTGTCACATACACATGGTTAGCAGATGTTAATGCGAGTGTAGCGAAATGCTTGTGCTTCTAGTTCCGACAATGCAGTAATAACGAGCAAGTAATCTAACTAACAATTCCAAAAAAAACTACTGTCTTATACACAGTGTAAGGGGATAAAGAATATGTACATAAGGATATATGAATGAGTGATGGTACAGAGCAGCATAGGCAAGATACAGTAGATGATATCGAGTACAGTATATACATATGAGATAAGTATGTAAACCAAGTGGCATAGTTAAAGTGGCTAGTGATACATGTATTACATAAGGATGCAGTCGATGATATAGAGTACAGTATCAACGTATGCATATGAGATGAACAATGTAGGGTAAGTAACATTATATAAGGTAGCATTGTTTAAAGTGGCTAGTGATATATTTACATCATTTCCCATCAATTCCCATGATTAAAGTGGCTGGAGTAGAGTCAGTGTCATTGACAGTGTGTTGGCAGTAGCCACTCAATGTTAGTGGTGGCTGTTTAACAGTCTGATGGCCTTGAGATAGAAGCTGTTTTTCAGTCTCTCGGTCCCAGCTTTGATGCACCTGTACTGACCTCGCCTTCTGGATGACAGCGGGGTGAACAGGCAGTGGCTCGGGTGGTTGATGTCCTTGATGATCTTTATGGCCTTCCTGTAGCATCGGGTGGTGTAGGTGTCCTGGAGGGCAGGTAGTTTGCCCCGGTGATGCGTTGTGCAGACCTCACTACCCTCTGGAGAGCCTTACGGTTGAGGGCGGTGCAGTTGCCATACCAGGCGGTGATACAGCCCGCCAGGATGCTCTCGATTGTGCATCTGTAGAAGTTTGTGAGTGCTTTTGGTGACAAGCCGAATTTCTTCAGCCTCCTGAGGTTGAAGAGGCGCTGCTGCGCCTTCCTCACGATGCTGTCTGTGTGAGTGGACCAATTCAGTTTGTCTGTGATGTGTATGCCGAGGAACTTAAAACTTGCTACCCTCTCCACTACTGTTCCATCGATGTGGATGGGGGTGTTCCCTCTGCTGTTTCCTGAAGTCCACAATCATCTCCTTAGTTTTGTTGACGTTGAGTGTGAGGTTATTTTCCTGACACCACACTCCGAGGGCCCTCACCTCCTCCCTGTAGGCCGTCTCGTCGTTGTTGGTAATCAAGCCTACCACTGTTGTGTCGTCCGCAAACTTGATGATTGAGTTGGAGGCGTGCATGGCCACGCAGTCGTGGGTGAACAGGGAGTACAGGATGGGGCTCAGAACGCACCCTTGTGGGGCCCCAGTGTTGAGGATCAGCGGGGAGGAGATGTTGTTGCCTACCCTCACCACCTGGGGGCGGCCCGTCAGGAAGTCCAGTACCCAGTTGCACAGGGCGGGGTCGAGACCCAGGGTCTCGAGCTTGATGACGAGCTTGGAGGGTACTATGGTGTTGAATGCCGAGCTGTAGTCGATGAACAGCATTCTCACATAGGTATTCCTCTTGTCCAGATGGGTTAGGGCAGTGTGCAGTGTGGTTGAGATTGCATCGTCTGTGGACCTATTTGGGCGGTAAGCAAATTGGAGTGGGTCAAGGGTGTCAGGTAGGGTGGAGGTGATATGGTCCTTGACTAGTCTCTCAAAGCACTTCATGATGACGGATGTGAGTGCTACGGGGCGGTAGTCGTTTAGCTCAGTTACCTTAGCTTTCTTGGGAACAGGAACAATGGTGGCCCTCTTGAAGCATGTGGGAACAGCAGACTGGTATAGGGATTGGTTGAATATGTCCGTAAACACACCGGCCAGCTGGTCTGCGCATGCTCTGAGGGCGCGGCTGGGGATGCCGTCTGGGCCTGCAGCCTTGCGAGGGTTAACACGTTTAAATGTCTTACTCACTTCGGCTGCAGTGAAGGAGAGACCGCATGATTCCGTTGCAGGCCGTGTCAGTGGCACTGTATTGTCCTCAAAGCGGGCAAAAAAGTTATTTAGTCTGCCTGGGAGCAAGACATCCTGGTCCGTGACTGGGCTGGGTTTCTTCCTGTAGTCCGTGATTGACTGTAGACCCTGCCACATACCTCTTGTGTCTGAGCCGTTGAATTGAGATTCTACTTTGTCTCTGTACTGGCGCTTAGCTGATTGATAGCCTTGCGGAGGGAATAGTTGCACTGTTTGTATTCAGTCATGTTACCAGACACCTTGCCCTGATTAAAAGCAGTGGTTCGTGCCTTCAGTTTCACACGAATGCTGCCATCAATCCACGGTTTCTGGTTAGGGAATGTTTTAATCGTTGCTATGGGAACGACATCTTCAACGCACGTTCTAATGAACTCGCACACCGTATCAGCGTATTCGTCAATGTTGTTGTCTGACGCAATACGAAACATCTCCCAGTCCACGTGATGGAAGCAGTCTTGGAGTGTGGAGTCAGCTTGGTCGGACCAGCGTTGGACAGACCTCAGCGTGGGAGCTTCTTGTTTTAGTTTCTGTCTGTAGGCAGGGATCAACAAAATGGAGTCGTGGTCAGCTTTTCCGAAAGGGGGCGGGGCAGGGCCTTGTATGCGTCGCGGAAGTTAGAGTAACAATGATCCAGGGTCTTTCCACCCCTGGTTGCGCAATCAATATGCTGATAAAATTTAGGGAGTCTTGTTTTCAGATTAGCCTTGTTAAAATCCCCAGCTACAATGAATGCAGCCTCCGGATAAATCGTTTCCAGTTTGCAGAGAGTTAAATAAAGTTCGTTCAGAGCCATCGATGTGTCTGCTTGGGGGGGATATATACGGCTGTGATTATAATCGAAGAGAATTCTCTTGGTAGATAATGCGGTCTACATTTGATTGTGAGGAATTCTAAATCAGGTGAACAGAAGGATTTGAGTTCCTGTATGTTTCCTTCATCACACCATGTCACGTTAGTCATAAGGCATACGCCCCCGCCCCTCTTCTTACCAGAGAGATGTTTGTTTCTGTCGGCGCGATGCGTGGAGAAACCCGCTGGCTGCACCGCTTCGGATTGCGTCTCTCCAGTTAGCCATGTTTCCGTGAAGCAGAGAACGTTACAGTCTCTGATGTCCCTCTGGAATGCTACCCTTGCTCGGATTTCATCAACCTTGTTGTCAAGAGACTGGACATTGGCAAGAAGAATGCTGGGGAGTGGTGCACGATGTGCCCGTCTCCGGAGTCTGACCAGAAGACCGCTTCGTTTCCCTCTTTTTCTGAGTCGTTTTTTTTTTTGGTCGCTGCATGTGATCCACTCGGTTACACTGGTTGTAAGGCAGAACTCAGGATCCGCATCGCGAAAAACATATTCTTGGTCGTACTGATGGTGAGTTGACGCTGATCTTATATTCAGTAGTATTTGTAGTATTACACTCAATTAGTATTTGGTAGCGTTGCCTTTAAATTGTTCAACTTGGGTCAAACGTTTCGGGTAATGTTCCACAAGCTTCCCACAAAAAGTTGGCTGAATTTTGGCCAATTCCTCCTGACAGAGCTGGTGTAACTGAGTCAGGTTTGTAGGCCTCCTTGCTCGCACACGCTTTTTCAGTTCTGCCCACAAATTTGCTATAGGATTGAGGTCAGGGCTTTGTGATGGCCACTCCAATACCTTGACTTTGTTATCCTTAAGAATTTTGCCACAACTTTGGAAGTATGCTTGGGGTCATTGTCCATTTGGAAGACCTATTTGTAACCAAGCTTTAACTTCCTGACTGATGTCTTGAGATGTTGCGTCAATACATCCACATAATTTTCCTTTCCTCATGATGCCATCTATTTTGTGAAGTGCACCAGTCCCTCCTGCAGCAAAGCACCCCACAACATGATGCTGCCTCCCACGTACTTCACGGTTTGGATGGAATTCTTCGGCTTGCAAGCATCCCCCTTTTTCCTCCAAACATAGTGATGGTCATTATGGCCAAACAGTTCTATTTTTGTTTCATCAGACCAGAGGAAATTTCTCCAAAAAGTACGATCTTTGTCCCCATGTGCAGTTGCAAACCGTAGTCGGGCTTTTTTATGGCGGTTTTGGAGCAGTGGCTTCTTCCTTGATGAGTGGCCTTTCAGGTTGTCGATATAGGACTCATTTTACCTTGGATATAGATCATTTTGTACCTGTTTCCTCCAGCATCTTCACATGGTCCTTTGCTGTTGTTCTGGGATTGATTTGCACCTTTCACCCCAAAGTATGTTCATCTCTAGGAGACAGAACGCATCTCTTACCTGAGTGTTATGAAGGCTGCGTGGTCCCATGGTGTTTATACTTGCGTACTATTGTTTGTCCAGATGAACGTAGTACCTTCAGGCGTTTGGAAATTCTCCCAAAGATGATCCAGACTTGTGGAGGTCTACAATTTTATTTCTGAGTTCTTGGCTGATTTATTTTGATTTTCCCATGATGTGAAGCAAAGAGACACTGAGTTTGAAGGTAGGCCTTGAAATACAAACAAGAAATTTGTGGAGTGGTTGAAAAAACAAGTTTTAATGACTCCAACCTAAGTGTATGTAAACTTCCGACTTCAACTGTATGTATTCATCCCCTTTGCAATGAAGCCCCTAAAAAAGATCTGGTTCAACCATTTACCTTCAGAAGTCACATAATTAGTTAAATAAAGTCCACTTGTGTGCAATCTAAGTGTCACATGATCTCAGTATATATACACCTCTGAAAGACCCCCGAGTCTGCAACACCACTAAGCAAGGGGTACCAACATGACCAAGGAGCTCTCCAAACAGGTCATGGACAAAGTTGTGGAGAAGTACAGATCAGGATTGGGTTATAAAGAAATATCCAAAACTTTGAACATCCCACGGAGCACCATTAAATCCATTATTAAAAAAATGAAAGAATATGGCACCAAATCAAACCTGCCAAGAGAGGGCCGCCCACCAACTCTCACGGACCAGGCAAGGGCATTAATCAGAGAGGCAACAGAGAGAACAAAGATAACCCTGAAGGAGATGCAAAGCTCCACAGCGTAGATTGAAGCATCTGTCCATAGGACCATTTTAAGTCATACACTCCACAGAGCTGGGCTTTATGGAAAAGTGGCCAGAAAAAAGCCATGGCTTAAAGAACAAAATAAGAAAACACGTTTGGTGTTCGCCAAAAGGCATATTATGTGGGAGACTCCCCAAACATATGGAAGAAGGTACTCTGGTCAGATGAAACTAAAATTGAGCTTTTTGGCCATCAAGGAAAACACTATGTCTGGCACAAACCCAACACCTCTCATCACCCCTAGAAACCATGTTTTTCAATGGCAGAGACTATGAAACTGGTCAGAATTGAAGGAATGATGGGTGGTGCTAAACACAGGGAGATTCTTGAGGGAAACCTATTTCAGTCTTCCAGAGATTTGGGACTGGGACGGAAGTTCACCAGGACAATGACCCTAAGCATACTGCTAAAGCAACACTTGAGTGGTTTAAGGGGAAACATTTAAATGTCTTGGAATGACCTAGTCAAAGCCCAGACCTCAATCCAATTGAGAATCTGTGGAATGACTTAAAGATTGCTGTACACCAGCGGAACCCAACCAACTTGAAGGAGCTGGGGCAGTTTTGCCTTGAAGAAAGGGCAAAATTCCCAGTGGCTCGATGTGCCAAGCTTATAAAGACATACCCTCAGAGGCTTGCAGCTGTAATTGCTGCAAAAGGTGGCTCTACAAAGTATTGACTTTGGGGGGGTGAATAGTTATGCACTCTCAAGTTTTCAGTTTTTTTGTCTTTTTTGTACTTTGTTTCACTTTTTGTTTTGCATCTTCAAAGTGGTAGGCATGTTGTGTAAAATTATACAAACCCCCAAATTATACAACCCCCCAAAAAAATCAATTTTAATTCCAGGTTGTACTGCAACAAAATAGGAAAAATGCCAAGGGGGTGAATACTTTCTCAAGCAACTGTATGTGAACAGACATTTTCAGTGATGAAATATAACAAGTCAAGGAACAGATCATCGCTTACTGATCCTCACCTCTCAGCAATCCTTCGCATAGCGACATCAGAAACTGTACTTTTCCGTCCATGTAGTTCATTGCATGTTTAATAATGAAAGTACCTACCAAAAGGAGAACATGGATGTGGTTTTTTTCTGTGCATGTTAAAAAAGTTAAATAAGTAGCATATCTGGATGTGATTTACAGTAGATATTAGATATATGATTTACAGTAGATCTGTCAACACAGTCATACACATGATGTATAATCCTGTAATATGATTCTGGCCCGCGATGGCAAAAATATAGCCCTCCATGGAAAATAATTGCCCAGGCCTGGCATAGAGTGACTGACTGCAGCATCAGACTGGCTGGGGCTGAGGTAGATACTGACTACATCATCAGACTGGCTGGGGCTGAGGTAGATACTGACTACATCATCAGACTGTCTGTGGCTGAGGTAGATACTGACTACATCTTCAGACTGGCTGGGGCTGAGGTAGATACTGACTACATCATCAGACTGGCTGGGGCTGAGGTGGATACTGACTACATCATCAGACTGGCTGGGGCTGAGGTGGATACTGACTACATCATCAGACTGGCTGGGGCTGAGGTAGATACTGACTACATCATCAGACTGGCTGGGCTGAGGTAGATACTGACTACATCATCAGACTGGCTGGGGCTGAGGTAGATACTGACTACATCATCAGACTGGTTGGGCTGAGGTAGATACTGACTACATCATCAGACTGGCTGGGCTGAGGTAGATACTGACTACATCATCAGACTGGTTGGGCTGAGGTAGATACTGACTACATCATCAGACTGGCTGGGGCTGAGGTAGATACTGACTACATCATCAGACTGGCTGGGGCTGAGGTAGATACTGACTACATCATCAGACTGGCTGGGGCTGAGGGTAGATACTGACTACATCCTCAGACTGGCTGGGGCTGAGGTAGATACTGACTACATCATCAGACTGGCTGGGGTTGAGGTGGATACTGATTACATAATCAGACTGGCTGGCGCTGAGGTGGATACTGATTACATAATCAGACTGGCTGGCGCTGAGGTGGATACTGATTACATCAACAGACAGGCTGGGGCTGAGGTGGATACTGATTACATCAACAGACAGGCTGGGGCTGAGGTGGATACTGATTACATCAACAGACAGGCTGGGGCTGAGGTGGATACTGATTACATCAACAGACAGGCTGGGGCTGAGGTGGATACTGATTACATCAACAGACGGGCTGGGGCTGAGGTGGATACTGATTACATCAACAGACAGGCTGGGGCTGAGGTGGATACTGATTACATCAACAGACAGGCTGGGGCTGAGGTGGATACTGATTACATCAACAGACAGGCTGGGGCTGAGGTGGATACTGATTACATCAACAGACAGGCTGGGGCTGAGGTGGATACTGATTACATCAACAGACAGGCTGGGCTGAGGTGGATACTGATTACATCAACAGACAGGCTGGGCTGAGCCCAGTCACCCAGTGACCACCTATGTCTGAGCAGGCAGTAAGCAGCAGAGCATATTCCATTTCTCGCTCTTTGAAAAGTCTACAGAAGCGGGACCATTCCATTTGTCATGCGCTGCACTACAGATTCCATTTCTTATTCACTGCACTGCACAGCAGGGCATATTCCATTTCCCACTCACAGCTCTACACTGAAGGGCCAATTGAATTTCTCACTCTCTACATTTCCTCCTCATCACTGTCTGCACCAGGTGTACATTGCTCCACTTCCACTCCATTTTCCACCTTGTCTACCTCTCCGTACTGCTTCTCTCCATCATGTCTTTTCCTCTGCAGTAGAGGTTTCAGCGAGACATCACAGATGGCTGTTTCTGCATATTAATATTTGATTCTCGTCAGATATGTCCCCAGGGTTGGTGAAATATTAACCATGTTCTGGTGTTATTGAAATCTTGTTTCTTTTGAGCCCAAAATCTTTATACATGGTGTCTGTTCATGTCTTCACCCCTCTCCTCCTTAGCTCTTTGTCAGTCACTGTCTGTGGCATTGCCTGGCTACCAACCACTGTCACCCCTACATTTCTAACTAGTGTTGTTTTTCACGGTTGTATGCATCACCTGGTATCTCCTCTACCTGGTGTCACCTCTGTCACCCCTACATTGGTGACAGTAGTTGTCTCTCCTCAGTTATTCATGTAGTGTTTTCTTATGTCTTGTGTTACAGCGCGATGCAAAAGGACAGTACCTGTTTGATCTCATTTGTCACCATCTTAACCTGCTGGAGAAGGACTACTTTGGCATCAGATATGTGGACCCAGACAAACAGAGGGTGGGTGGTGTCAACCGACAGGGAGGAGGGGTAACTCCCTCTCTCTCTGTTTATGTCTGTCTATCTCTCTTTCTTTCTGACTGTTTCTCTCTTAACTACCTCTCCCTTGCTGCCACTTTCACACTCTCTCTCCTTTCCTCCCTCTCCACTCTCTTTTTCTCTTTCTTTCATTCTTTCTTTCTCTCACTCTCTTTCCCATGACATCACACATATACCACTGAGCAGGCTATTTCTACAGTTTCTCCCTCTCTTCTCTCTCCTTCTTTCATGTGTGCCTGCAGCAGAGCCCAACCCCGTACTCTACTGCGTCACAGCCTGAGGTTATTACTGTGTGTTAACGCTCTTGTCTGCACAGCCTGATACACACACGCACACCCACACGTGACACCCACGCGCGCTCACACACACAGATCCTAATCCCATAGGAACAATGGTTCTGTGCCGATCAGAATCAGTTCCTGTTCTGTCTCAACACTTTCAGAGATACTTGTGTTGTTGTTGTTGTTGTTGTGAGGAAAAAACATTTGATGGGAGGGAGGGGGATTTACAGAGTGATGGAGAAAGTGGTAGCACATCTTTCTGCCCATAAACTAACCAGAAGAAGACAGCCATCTGCTGTCAAACAGACAGATTGGACAGGAACTCTGATTGGAGCTGTTGGGTGTTTCTTACTGTGAGTATTGAACTGGACCTTACTTGGAGACATATTCCCTCACCCTGATTTGTGGGAAATGCTTTTGTCAGGTGTACTTTATGTGTAATAAAGCATCATTCTACCTTGACAGACTAATTAGTTACAGTACACATATAATTATATCAGTTTAAAAATGATCTATTCTTAACACGAGTATCAAAAATCACATTGTTGAGGAGCTGATGCAATAATGTGAAATATATATATATATATATTTCACAAATTGGATTTAACCTTTATTTAACTAGACAAGTCAGTTAAGAACAAATTCTTATTTACAATGACGGCCTACCCCGGCCAACCCAGGACGACGCTGGGTTAATTGTGCGCCGCCCTATGGGACTCCCAACCCCGGCCGGATGTGATACAGGCTAGTTCATATGCCTTGTGACCGTGATATATAGGCCTAAGGCCGAGACAATAAGAAGACACAGTGGCAGAATAAATTCAACCACACCTGTGTTTCATCACAAAACCTGAGAGCAACCTCTGTCCTGTGAAGTCCACAAAGCATATTGTATGAAACAAACAGTTACATGACCTACAGCATGGTCAAGCAAGGTCATGTTTACGACATTTTCGGAATACTAAACAACTATTGATTTAGAACCGGGGAGAGTTACCGCAAGTCACAAAAGAAAACAGGAACTGCCTCCACTAACCCAGCACCATTTCAATGTCAACATTTCACCATCATCAAATCACCTATGCTTAGTTTAACACAGTGACTAAAAGATAAACTAAAAGATACCAAACACAAATGAGTCCAATCAACGTACGCTAAATATGATGTGGCTGTTCTGATTTCTCTCTCTGTGTGTGTGTGTGTGTGTGTGTGTGTGTGTGTGTGTGTGTGTGCGTGCGTGCGTGCGTGCGTGCATCCATGCAAGTAGAAAAAACATGTTGACTCACCCTACTTGTAGAGAAATGCCAATTCCATCCTCCTCTCTTTCATGTTGATGAAATGGTCTGTGACTCTGTCATACAGTACAAGGTTTTATTTTTTGTTGTCCTAGGCTACCTTGCTAAAATGCTTGCTCACTAGCCTAACTTCCTATCATGGGCAATGTTAGCTAGTTAACATTAGCCTTCTACATCTAGCTACATATTGAACTTCCATTCTCTCAGATTAGGGCACCACATATGAATTTATGGTTGGATCAGAATCACCATCATTGGCCAGTACAGAGAATTAAGTAAAACCACAACTCCAAATCCCTGTCTCCATCCATGGATAATTTAGGAAAGGGCCCATTTTAGCTAGCTAGCCACCGGAGGACAACAACATGAGCTGCAACAATTCAAGTTATTTCTGTGTATGACGTATTGCTCTCGTGATGTGATTGGAGTGAAGCCAAATCCAAACTGGCTTCCCTTGACACATGTTTTTGGTGCACCAGGATCATTTACAGTTGAGTTCACTCAGTTTATTTCAACACTGTTTGGCTATTATTTTATACATTTTTATGAATGGAGGCCAAATGCTTGCTGGCTGCCCTTGCATTCAACGCTACAGGCGGCAGCAATGTCATGCTCTTTTTGACCAGACAGCATAAAATATATGGCCTACTGTAACGGTTTTCTAGTGGTGATGAAGGAGAGTCGGACCAAACTGCAGCGTGTCGATTGCGATCCATATTTATTAAACAAAACGTAAACACGACTAAACACTAAACACGACTAAACACTAAACACTACAAAACAATAAACGTAATGAAAACCGAAAACAGCCTATCTAGTGCAAACTAACAGAGAGTACAAGTAAGACACTAAGGACAATCACCCACGACAAACTCAAAGAATATGGCTGCCTAAATATGGTTCCCAATCAGAGACAACGATAAGCACCTGCCTCTGATTGAGAACCACTCCAGACAGCCATAGACCTTGCTAGACAACCCACTAAGCTACAATCCCAATACCACCACCAAAACCCCAAGACAAACACACCACAATACAAAAACCCCATGCCACACCCTGGCCTGACCAAATACATAAAGATAAACACAAAATACTTTGACCAGGGCGTGACAGAACCCCCCCCCTAAGGTGCGGACTCCCGAACGCACCTCAAAACAATAGGGAGGGTCCGGGTGGGCGTCTGTCCATGGTGGCGGCTCCGGCGCGGGACGTGGACCCCACTCCTTTAATGTCTTAGTCCCCTCTCCCTTCGTCCCTGGATAGTCCACTCGCCGCCGACCATGGCCTAGTAGTCCCCACCCAGAACCCCACTGGACTGAGGAGCAGATCGGGACTGAAGGACAGCTCGGGACCGAGGCAGCTCGGGACTGAGGGGAAGCTCGGGAGTGAGAGAAAGCTCAGGAGTGAGAGGAAGCTCAGGAGTGAGAGGAAGCTCAGGAGTGAGAGGAAGCTCAGGAGTGAGAGGAAGCTCAGGAGTGAGAGGAAGCTCAGGAGTGAGAGGAAGCTCAGGAGTGAGAGGAAGCTCAGGAGTGAGAGGAAGCTCAGGAGTGAGAGGAAGCTCAGGCAGGTAGATAGATCTACCAGCTCCTGGCTGGCTGGTGGTTTCAGCAGATCCTGGCTGACTGGCAGATCCTGGCTGACTGGCAGATCCTGGCTGACTGGCAGATCTGGAAGAGTCTGGTTGACTGGCAGATCTGGAAGAGTCTGGTTGACTGGCAGATCTGGAAGAGTCTGGTTGACTGGCAGATCTGGAAGAGTCTGGTTGACTGGCAGATCTGGAAGAGTCTGGTTGACTGGCAGATCTGGAAGAGTCTGGTTGACTGGCAGATCTGGAAGAGTCTGGTTGACTGGCAGATCTGGAAGAGTCTGGCTGACTGGCAGATCTGGAAGAGTCTGGCTGACTGGCAGATCTGGAAGAGTCTGGCTGACTGGCAGATCTGGAAGAGTCTGGCTGACTGGCAGATCTGGAAGAGTCTGGCTGACTGGCAGATCTGGCGGCGCTGGGCAGACTGGCGGCGCTGGGCAGACTGGCGGCGCTGGGCAGACTGGCGGCGCTGGGCAGACTGGCGGTGCTGGGCATACTGGCGGTGCTGGGCAGACTGACGACGCTGGGCAGACTGACGACGCTGGGCAGACTGACGACGCTGGGCAGACTGACGACGCTGGGCAGACTGACGACGCTGGGCAGACTGGTGATGCTGGGCAGACTGACGGCGCTGGGCAGACTGACGGCGCTGGGCAGACTGGCGATGCTGGGCAGACTGGCGGCACTAGCTGCTCCATATAGGCTGACAGCTCTGGCGGCTTCTTACAGACTGACCGCTCTGGCGGCTCCGTGCTGACTGGCAGCTCCTTGCAGACTGGCAGCTCCTTACAGACTGACAGCTCCGTGCAGACTGACAGCTCCTTGCAGACTGACAGCTCCTTGCAGACTGGCAGCTCCATGCAGACTGGCAGCTCCATGCAGACTGGCAGCTCCATGCAGACTGGCTGCTCTATGCAGACTGACAGCTCAGGCT
The DNA here is from genome assembly GCF_018296145.1 of Oncorhynchus tshawytscha. Taxonomy (NCBI): domain Eukaryota; kingdom Metazoa; phylum Chordata; class Actinopteri; order Salmoniformes; family Salmonidae; genus Oncorhynchus; species Oncorhynchus tshawytscha. The sequence continues at coordinate 74,808,712 of NC_056432.1, forward strand.
GCTTCATGCAGACTGACATCTCTGGCTGCTCCATGTAGACTGGCTGCTTCATGCAGACTGGCAGCTCGGGCTGCTTCATGTAGACTGACAGCTCTGGCTGCTCCATGCGGACTGACAGCTCTGGCTGCTCCATGTAGACTGACTGCTTCATGCAGACTGGCAGCTCGGGCTGCTTCATGTAGACTGACAGCTCTGGCTGCTCCATGCAGACTGACAGCTCTGGCTGCTCCATGTAGACTGGCTGCTTCATGCAGACTGGCAGCTCGGGCTGCTCCATGCAGACTGACAGCTCTGGCTGCTTCATGCAGACTGGCAGCTCTGGCTGCTCCATGCAGACTGGCTGCTCCATGCAGACTGGCAGCTCTGGCTGCTCCATGCAGACTGACAGCTCTAGCTGCTCCATGCAGACTGGCTGCTTCATGCAGACTGGCAGCTCTGGCTGCTCCATGCAGACTGACAGCTCTGGCTGCTCCATGCAGACTGACATATCTGGCTGCTCCATGCAGACTGACATCTCTGGCTGCTCCATGCAGACTGACATATCTGGCTGCTCCATGCAGACTGACAGCTCTGGCTGCTCCATGCAGACTGACAGCTCTGGCTGCTCTATGCGGACTGACAGCTCTGGCTGCTCCATGCAGGCTGGCAGCTCTGGCTGCGCTGAACAGGCGGGAGGATCCGGCAGCGCTGTAGAGGAGAAAGGCTCTGGCTGCGCTAAACAGGCGGGAGACTCCAGCAGCGCAGGAGAGGAGAAAAGCGCTGGCTGCGCTGAACAGGCGAGGCACACTGAAGGCCTGGTGCATGGTGCTGGAACTGGTGGTACTGGATCGAGGACACGCACAGGAAGCCTGGAGCGGGGAGCTGCTACCGGAGGACTGGAGTGTGGAGGTGGCACAGGATGGGCTAGACCGTGAAGGCGTACTGGAGATCTTGAGAGCAGTGTTGGCACAGGATGTGCAAGGCTAGGGATGTGCACAGGAGGCCTGGTGCGTGAGGCTGGCACCAACTTCACCAGCCGACTAACACGCACCTCAGGACGAGTATGGAGCGCTAACCCAGGTGCCATCAAATCCCCAACACGTTCCGTCGGGCGAATTCCATGCAAAAGCACCAACACAGCAACTCCCTCATTTCTCTCTCCTCCAATTTCCCCATTAACTCCTTCACAGTCTCTGGTTCTGGTCTCCTCCTTGGCTCCTCACGATAAACAGGGAGAGTTGGCTCAGGTCTGACTCCTGACTCTGCCACACTCTCCCTGAGCCCCCAAGAAATTTTTGGGGCTGATTCTCAGGCTTCCATCCGCTACGCCGTGCTGCCTCCTCATATCTGCGCCTCTCAGCTTTCGCCGCCTCCAGTTCTTCCTTGGGGCGGCGATATTCTCCAGGCTGAGCCCAGGGTCCTTTACCGTCCAGTTCTTCCTCCCATGTCCATTTCTCCAGGTGGTGCAGCCTCTCCCACTGCAGCTGCTGCTGCTCCTGCTGCTGCTGCCTCTGTTGCCTCTCCTGTGGTTCCTGCCTGTTAACACGCTGCTTGGTCCGTTGGTGGTGGGTGATTCTGTAACGGTTTTCTAGTGGTGATGAAGGAGAGTCGGACCAAACTGCAGCGTGTCGATTGCGATCCATATTTATTAAACAAAACGTAAACACGACTAAACACTAAACACGACTAAACACTAAACACTACAAAACAATAAACGTAATGAAAACCGAAAACAGCCTATCTAGTGCAAACTAAGAGTACAAGTAAGACACTAAGGACAATCACCCACGACAAACTCAAAGAATATGGCTGCCTAAATATGGTTCCCAATCAGAGACAACGATAAGCACCTGCCTCTGATTGAGAACCACTCCAGACAGCCATAGACCTTGCTAGACAACCCACTAAGCTACAATCCCAATACCACCACCAAAACCCCAAGACAAACACACCACAATACAAAAACCCCATGCCACACCCTGGCCTGACCAAATACATAAAGATAAACACAAAATACTTTGACCAGGGCGTGACACCTACACATACAGAGACAGAGGGGCGCTGCTTCGCTCACTCGGATGCTTTCTCCGGTGAGATACATTCAGCCTTGCAAATTGAAGGAAAATTATGAAACACAGAGAAACGAATAGTCCATTTAAAATATATATATTTATCAATATTTTGGGGAAGCCTGGCTTCTCTTGGCATCCATGAATACACGCCACTAGTGCCTTCCTCAGTCAGAGTCAGAGTACTTAACCCAGTCTGTATTCACTGTCAGTCTCTTCTATATACCTTTCAGATTGGCAGGTAGTTAGAGCAGTGTTTCAGGATTTGATGGAAGGACTGTAGAGGGTATATGAGGCTTTGATAGACACAACTCTGTCACAGTCTATCAGTGAAGCACTCAACCAAGCCCTCCTCTCCAGAGTAGAACCTCGAGGCCAGGGGAGTGACAGGTGAAGTCTGGGAGATATGATTAACATCAACAAACTAGGCCAGTATCACCGGTGTAGTGTCTTCCCCACTCATTTAATGTATTCCATTTTTCATTCAACCTTTATTCATACAGATTAATTGAGATAACATCTGTTCAACTCACCAGAGATATTTTTTTCTCCTCCAAATGGTTATGAGCTGACAGACACTTTCCTTTCTTTCATCTCTATAAGAGTCACTGGGTAAGAGAGAGAGGGGGGATGTGAAGGAGAGAGAGAGAGAGGGAGGAGGATGTGTAGAGAGAGAGAAAATATAAACATCAGTAAAGTAGAGAGAACACAGCATTAGGGTGCTCAGTGGAGTTCTGTTCTAGAATGCCCTCCAGCTCTAGACAACAAGTCAGAATGCAGAACTACAGAGCAATCAGACCATGTAGTCTGTCACTAATGTCTAGAGTAGAGGCAGAGGGATTGCAGTCAGGTATTTATAGCGCCTAGAAAACACCGTTTTTGACTGATTTGTTTTTGTTTGTCTTTCAGCACTGGTTGGGGTTTACAAAATGTATTGCCAAACAAATGAAATGTAAGTACATGAATAAATGACCATGTATGGATATTGAATTATGCATGATGACATGCAGTTGTGAATTTGATTGGGTGATTGAGTCGTTGGCAGTTACTACTAGTTAGGTCACAGTAACTACTAGAAAAAGCCTCTGTTCTAACATGTGACCTCTCCCCCCAGCCCAGCCTCCATTCACCATGTGTTTACGTGTCAAGTTTTACCCTCCTGACCCGGCTGCCCTGAAAGAGGAAATCACAAGGTAAGAGACTAGAGACAGTCTGACAGGCAGAATGGAGTGGGCTTATAATAGAGGATACTAGGGTGCCAGCCATGCACTGCTGTCAACCCAACTCAGAGGGAGGGAGGGAGGGAGGGAGGGAGGGAGGGAGGGAGGGAGGGAGGGAGGGAGGGAGGGAGAGAGAGAGAGAGAGAGGAGAGGGAGGGAGGGAGGGAGGGAGGGAGGGAGGGAGGGAGGGAGGGAGGGAGGGAGGGAGGGAGGGAGGGAGGGATAGGTGGTAGGAAAAGATGGTGTGGATTTTGCCTACAGTGGGTGCAATAGATTGAAAGACTTGGTTTAGTCCAAATGGTCCAAATTACATTGGATTCTTCCAACTGTGGGCAATCAATCTCTTTCATCTGAATGAAATTTCTCATGTTAATGCTGAATATTACACACATCTAGAATATCAATGGTAGACCACAGGCATGAATGAGTGAGCACAAGCTGATTGTAGGGGTATCAAAACCCTACAGTGAATACATTTGTAGGAGTATTTAGACGAGATAACTCTTTCTTTAAGTTGCAATGTCAGGTCACCCTGCCTGCACAATGCGGTACTCTATCTCTGACAGTCAAACTACGGTGTAGTGGAGGTGGAAGGAGGGAGGAGGAGGTTAGTCTGTGTCCAAATGGCATCCTATTCCCTATATAGTGCACTAAGACCAGAGCCTGGTCAAAAGTAGTGCACTATATAGGGAATAGGGTGCCATTTGGGACGTAACCCTAGTCTCGTCATCATGCAATCTAGCCCCTTTCCCTTTCCACTGCTTCCCATTGTCTCATAACCCCAGTCGGAGCTAGGAAGGGAGAGAACCACTTCCCAATCCTCCACCATCTGGTGACGCTGCCAGCAGCACCTTCTGTAAAGACTAGACACACACACACTCACTCACACTAACACACACACAAACACACACTTATGACATTTTGCTGTATGATTAATAATGGTATTTATTGCGTTACTGCTCAAATCAAATCAAATCTGCTCTTAGAGAAGATAAGCCACTGGTGTGTGAAATTAATGCTGGGTAAAATATTCTGAAATGTGCGTTTTCTTGGGCTGCAGTCTGAGGCAACTTGATCTCACATGAAACTTTCACATGAATTGCAAGAGCCTGAATAACAATCACATTCTCAACCAGAAGACTGAAGGACTCTCCATGGACCACAGCTAAACTGATCTGTAAACCCAAAACCACATCTCTTGTGTGCTGGCCAAGTAACAGTCTGTCACAGAAGACTACAGTTAGACCAGTAGATCACAAGGAGTTAATTATAACTCAAATCATAACTAAATCACAGATGATATGTGAAATCATAGAGGACAGAGCCAGGTTGAAAGACAATCATCACATATCCACTCAGATCCACTCAGATCCACTCAGATCATGGTAAGTGAAGTTCTGTTTGAAGAGGAGGATGGTACTGCAGTGTAGGAGGTAAGGATGTGGTTAACAGAGCACGTTCTGAATGAGACTGGACAGGGTTATGTATTAATGATGGGGAGATGGGAACTAAAAGCCTGGGTGAATCCAAAATGGCGCCCTATTCTCTATAAAGTACACTACTTTTTGTCAGAGCCCTGGTCAAAAGTAGTTCACTAGTTAGGGGACATGGTGCCATTTGGGACACCGACTGATTTTCCATATATTTATTAGCTAGAGGGTATAGTATGTTGCACCAGGCGAAGTCAGCAGCACTCTGCAGGGAGGAGAAGATGTGAAGGCAGAGTATAGAGTTGTGACTTATCTGACTTTACGTGTTCAGGTCTCAGGCAAGGTTAGGCTACTCATCACGCAAACAAGCTTGGGTCACAGAATTAAACCTCTATTGCATTACTTATTCCTTTCATCTCCTAGTGGGGCAAAGGGCCTATGTTGCATAGAGACACTATATTGCTTATGCTGCTAACCTGGTAAACCTGCTGAATGCTGATATTCCTGCACCAAAACATCCCTGACAATGGCTCTTTTCCTCTCATGTCTTAACACACCTGGACACATGGAGTTGCCTGTCGACAGTTTTATCTATTGTGCCGTTTACTTTCCAGCAGGATTCCAACCTATTTGACATTGAATTGGAGAGGAAGCCTTCTCCGCGGGAAGTTGTTTTGTCATCCTGTGTAGAACGACCCAGTAGCAACCAGGGGACTGTTTGTTTGACTCAAACTAGTAGAAGTGGAAAAGTTATTTCATCATCCTGGTTTCTAGAAGCAGTGAAAGTGAGATAATTCTTCACTATCTCCTCAACCTGAGAGATAAAAGGATCCAATTAAGAGAAGGGCCAGATAAGGTGAAGTCCCCTCTGTGTTGGGAGGTGGAAGTGGCTGTGCTTTAGCTGGGTATGGAATGGTCTCCTGGGCCCTGTAGGCTAGAGGCAGGAAGGAGCAGAGACGGACTCAGAGAGACACGCCATTACTCGCCTCAGGCCTTCCTTTACCAAACACGGTCTATCTCAAACACTCTCCTCTACAAACCCTTTCCAAGCAACCAACAAACGAACAGAGTTAAGTGAAGAACATCGTCTGGGAATGTAAGATCAGGGCTCTCTTGGGCCGTCTGTATGAGCCACTCATCCCTTTAAATGGAGCTACAAATGCAATGAAAGAAATTGAAAACAAATCATTTAGGTTCAGTACATCTCTTTGCTTGTTTGGAGTGGACCAAAAAACACACTGTTTCTGATGTTCCTTTGCAGATATCTAGTCTTCCTACAGATCAAGAGAGATCTGTACCATGGTCGTCTCCTGTGTAAGACGTCGGATGCTGCCATGTTGGCTGCCTACATACTACAAGGTAAATGGACCACAGCAAACCCATGTATTTCTTGCCTATTTTTTTAATTGAACCTTTATTTAACTAGGCAAGTCAGTTAAGAACAAATTCTTATTTACATTGACGGCCTACCAAAAGGCAAAAGGCCTCTTGCGGGGACAATATAAATATAGGACAAAACACACATCACAACACTACATAAAGAGAAACGTAAGACAACAACATAGCAAGGCAGCAACACATGATAACACAGCATGGTAGCAACACAACATAACAACAACATGGTAGCAACACAACATGGTAGCAGCACAAAACACGGTACAAACATTATTGGGCACGGTCAACAAAACAAAGGTCAAGGTCAAGAAGGTAGAGACAACAATACATCACACAAAGCAGCCACAACTGTCAGTAAGAGTGTCCATGATTGAGTCTTTGAATGAAGAAATTGCGAACTGAAAAGAGGAGCGACCCAGGGATGTGCTGTGCTTTGGGGACCTTTAACAGAATGTGACTGGCAGAACGGGTGTTGTATGTGGAGGATGAGGGCTGCAGTAGATATCTCAGATAGGGGGGAGTGAGGCCTAAGAGGGTTTTATAAAGGTGTTTGTTATAAGACTTAATGGAGAAATACCACTGTCACCTACTGTTTTCATTGTGATGTGAGTGTGTGAGTTGAGGTAGTGTGGTGGAGGTATAGGTCTAAAGCTCAGACTGTAGCCTCCAGCACTGTGGCAGCATCCTCATTGGCATTCAGGCAGCTGATTTAAGGCTTAGCTCTCCTGCTCCCCTGCCACACAGAGACAAGGCCGCCATTGTCTGATTGTCTGGGCCTGGCTCTTACAGAATCTCAGGGCTGTAAAAAGAACAGCAGTAGAACAGCCAGGTTAACCTATAGCAGAGATATAGAAGAGAAGCTCTGACGGCATGTACCATGACTACAATAGATGTGGTTTATAACAGCCAGGTCACTATGCTTTATGTCATATGGGTTACATAGGTCTTCCCAGTAATGTATTTGTGTGTGTTGCAGACATCACAGGTAAAGTTGTTTCTGTTGTCTCCTGTGTTCTCCATCCTCCCCCAGCTGAGGTTGGTGACTATGATCCTGGAAAGCATCCTGAGGGCTACAGCTCCAAGTTCCAGTTCTTCCCTAAACACTCAGAGAAGCTGGAGAGACGCATCTCTGACATCCACAAGACAGAACTAATGTAAGGTGACACCTGTCAAACACCGCATTGTGATTTTATTTGACACATAGTTCACTCAGTCTCTGTCTGTAGTCTCTATGTACACCTGATTCTGAACATAGACATCATCCATCCCACTAGCCTCCTCTCCCTCTCTTCCCCTCTCTTCCCCTCTCTTTCCTTTCTCTCTCTCTCTCTCTCTCTCTCTCTCTCTCTACCAGATGATTATGATATTTGACATAGCGCTTGTAATTGAATATAGTGTCATCATCAGCATGATGATTGTGGACCTAACTTGATACAAGAACATCCTATCTCTCCTAGATAGAATGTTACAGCCATGATGAAAATAGATATGTTGATGAGATATATTATGCATGACCCTAGCTTAGCCGTAGATATGCAATTTCATATCCACATCATATGCTGAATATACAATATTTTCCTAGCTGCTATTTGTCCAACTCTTCCTGCTTATGGATAGTGGGTGAAGGGACCGCAGTGACCTTCAGAGTGTGTGCGTGTGTGCGTGCGTGCGTGTGTACGGGTGAGTGTGTGGGTGTGTGTTTTTCTCAGTACTGTACTGCTGTGTCATTAGTTTGTGGCAACCTGGGACAACTCTGCCAGTCAGCTGAACATCACATCACCCTCAAGAGGCTCTCTCTCTCCCTCCCCCTTCACAGTATATGCAGTATCCATATATACAGACTCTACTACTGTAGACCACCTATGGGATCTTACCTCTGCTGCCCTCTAGTGTTGGTCTCTCTCATCTTTCACTCACTGAAATGAATGAAAGGAAATTCCCTTTACAAATCATTAGCTTACCGCTGGAACCTTTTCCATCCATCACCACACAGCCCACAGTAATCTGTCTGTTGTGTCCTCATCTCCCAGAGGACAGACTCCAGAAGAGTCCGAGCTGAACTTCCTGCAGAAGGCCCAGGAGCTGGAGACGTATGGTGTGGACCCTCACCCCTGCAAGGTACCAAAACCTTGATAAGAGGAGGGTCCATTATAGCTCTGCACTGGCAGAGTCCTTTTAGCTCTCTATTGATTCCAGTACAGCCTGAACCTCGTTTAATACAACATGTTTTTTTGCTATTCTGTTTGTGAGGCCAGTTGTACATTACATACAGATATCGGATCTTAATTTGACACCTTTCGTCGCAGGAGGAAAATAATCCTGCAGCAGGATGATTTGAATAATGAAGAAATATTTAAAATCTCCGCCAGGGGACAGCTGGAAGCGGTGTTTGTATACAACACAGTACCTTACCTACAGGATACCTTATGTAGGCTACGTGCCGGCTATAGCGTGTCTTGTGTGGATTATAATAAATGGACGCAGCCTGCAATTGAACTAAATTTTGACAGTTCATTCATAAGCTGAGGATATAGTTGACCCTTGTACTGTATGTCGTAGCCTAGTGGAGACCAATCTATCTTGTGTTTTTAAGCTATATAAGATGGTGGTTGTTGATGTGTATGGTTGCATTTCAAATACATTTTGGTACATTTGAATGTTGCAGTAATAGGACCTAGACCTAGCTTTTGAGCGAGTGAGAAAATAATTTTGATAGCTTGTCCTGATCCCATTGACTCAACTGCTATTTTTCAGGGACTCACAAGGCTCATTTGAATTTCCTGATGTAGCAGGAAAATTCTCTGCGACAAAAGAGTGATCAAGTTAAGATCCGACATCTGTACAACAGCATATACCGTGTATTCAATACTTGTGTTGTGTCTGTGTCAGGATGTGTCAGGGAACCCTGCCTTCCTGGCCTTCACTCCGTTTGGCTTCACTGTCCTGCAGGGGAACAGGAGAGTCCATTTCCTCAATTGGTGAGTAATAATATGGTTAGCATAGTCATAACTTTTGTCAAGCCTTCCTTGTTTTACAGACAGAAATAGTTGCATAAAATGTAAGAGATTTAAGTGTGTAGTTGTTGCATAAAATGTGCGACATTTGGCTTGCCTGTCGTTAGCAATTGTTCTATTTTACCTGGCAGTCCAGAATCCCACGGTCTCAGACCTAAACCTATTTGTCCCTCCTCCTGACTAGAAAACAGAGCTGTTCTAATCTGCCAGTTGGTCACAAAGAATATTTCAACGCTTCTTACTGTTCTGTTCGGTTTTGACTGGTCTTGTCTTGTCTTGGTGGGTAGGGACGAGGTGACAAAGCTGAAGTTTGAGGCAAAGACATTCCATATATATGCAAATCAGAAAGAGGTGGGTTCCATGACATGCATTATTAAAATGGTTTCCTTTCTGCTCTGAAATTACACAGTGAAATTCATGTAGATAAACCTGTTTTATGCATTGGAAATGACCTTTGGGGAGAAGGTGTAATTTATCCGTAATAGAGAAGTTAATGACTTATCTGGAAATAAGATGTGGGTCCATTGTTGATAGATAAATGTGTACTTGTTGTGGTCTCGTTCATAGAAATAGAATGAATAGAAGTGGTGTCTCCATTCAAGTCAATGATTGCTTAATTGGTGGACTGGCAGCCATTTTGTGTGTACCCATGCCAGAAAGTAAAAGCAGGAAGTGTACCCTTCAATCTGTGCTGGGATTTGAGTCAACTCAACTGGCATTACAAAAAATGTATTCCATTGCACAAGCCACATCAGTTAGCATAATTTGAATGAACATTCTGCATTACCATGGCAATCCATCCTCAGTTTATATAACATTTCAAAATACCATGTCAATTATTGCATCCCAATACCAGGCAGCCATTGCAAGTGTACCCATGAGTTTACCAGTCAAATGCCAGGGTAAGAGCTTCCAAACCCGTTTTATTCATTCTATTTCTATGGTTTTGGTAGCCAAGTCAGAAGATGTGAAATACAAGATGTGCATACTCTGTCATACTCAGATGTGCATACACATACCTACATGTGTATACTCACTGCAGGACAAGAAGATCATCTTGACATATTTTGCACCTACACCTGAGGCCTGTAAACACCTGTGGAAGTGTGGAGTTGAGAATCAGGCTTTCTACAAGTGAGTTACACTGACTATCAGTAATTTAATCAATCAATCAATATATGATGCAATGTACACTACCGGTCAAAAGTGTTAGAAAACCTACTCATTCAAGAGTTTTTCTTTATTTTTCCTATTTTCTACATTGTAAAATAATAATGAAGACACCAAAACTATGAAATAACACATCATGTAGTAACCAAAAAAGTTTTCAACAAATCAAAATATATTTTATATTTTAGATTCTTCAAAATGGCAGCTTTGCACACTCTTGGCATTCTCTCAACCAGCTTCAGCTTCATAGTCACCTGGAATGCATTTCAATTAACAGGTGTGCCTTCTTAAAAGTTAATTTGTAGAATATCTTTCCTTCTTAATGTGTTTGAGACAATCAGTTGTGTTGTGACATGGTAGGGGGGTATACAGATGATAACCCTATCTGGTAAAAGACTAAATCCATATTCTGACAAGAACAGCTCAAATAAGCAAAGAGAAACAACAGCCCGTCATTACTTTAAGACATGAATGTCAGTCAATACGGATCATTTCAAGAACGTTGAAAGTTTCTTCAAGTGGAGTTGCAAAAACCATCAAGCGTTATGATGAAACTGGCTCTCATGAGGACCGACACAGGAATGGAAGACACAGAGTTACCTCTGCTGCAGAGGATAAGTTCATTAGAGTTACCAGCCTCAGAAATTGCAGCCCAAATAAATGCTTCACAGAGTTCAAGTAACAGACGCATCTCAACATCAACTGTTCAGAGGAGACTGTGTGAATCAGGTCTTCATTTTCAAATTGCTGCAAAGAAACCAGTAATAAGAAGAGACTTGCTTGGGCCAAGAAACATGAGCAATGGACATTAGACCGGTAGAAATGTGTCCTTTGGAGTCCAAATTGGATATTTTTGGTTCCAACTGCCGTGTCTTTGTGAGACGTGATGTGGGTGAATGGATGATCTCCGCATGTGTATTTGCCACCGTAAAGCATGGAGGAGGTGTTATGGTGTGGGGGTGCTTTGCTGGTGACACTGTCTGTGATTGATTTAGAATTCAAGGCACACTTAACCAGCATGGCTACCACAGCATTGTGCATCGATACGCCATCCCATCTGGTTTGTGCTTAGTGGAACTATCATTTGTTTTTCAACAGGACAATGACCCAACACACCTCCAGGCTCATTAAGGGCTATTTTACCAAGGAGAATGATGAAGTGCTGCAACAGATGACCTGGCCTTCACAATCCCCCAACCTCAAACAAATTGAGATAGTTTGGGATGAGTCGGACTGCAGAGTGAAGGAAAAGCAGCCAACAAGTGCTCAGCATATGTGGGAACTCCTTCAAGACTGTTGGAAAAGCATTCCAGGTGAAGCTGGTTCAGAGAATGCCAAGAGTGTGCAAAGCTGCCATCAAGGCAAAGGGTGGCTACTTTGAAGAATCTCAAATATAATATTTTTTAAGACTTTTTGGTTACTACAGTTTTGATGTCATCACTATAATGTAGAAAATAGTAAAAAAATAAAGTAAACCCTTGAATGAGTAGGTGTCCTAAAACTTTTGACCGGTAGTGTATGTGCTATTATTACAATGTTATTACATTGCTAAATCTCTTTGTCTCTGTTCAATCACAGGTTGGACAAGTCCAGCCAGGTCAGAACGGTGTCCAGCAGTAATCTGTTCTTCAAAGGAAGTAGATTCAGATACAGGTAAATACATGTACTGGCTATAAGTAACGTTTTGAGGATCCTTCAGTTCAGTTTTTGGTGATAATGCACGGTTGAGTGTTATGTTTTGCCTCTGTGTTGGCTCTCAGTGGCAGGGTTGCTAAGGAAGTGATGGAGCAAAGTGCCAAAATAAAACGGGAACCTCCAGAGATTCACAGGTGAGCCTTGGTGCTTTTGATGTCTGAGTTACACAATGGCAGTTAGTTTGATGTCTGAGTTACACCATGGCTGTGTTTAGACAGGTAGCCCAATTCTGATCTTTTTCCCACTCATTGGATTTTAACCAATCACATCAGATCTTTTTCAGATCTGATCTGAATGGTCAAAAGACCAATTATTGAAAACAATATCAGAATTGGGCTACCCATGGCACTTAGTTTGAGCATGTTGCTTACAACTCTAGATGGTGTAATTCCCACATGGCCCACATACTGAATATACACTATATGTTGCTGGACTGTGAGTCCCTTTGGATAAAACTGTCAGCTGAATTACCTCCACTATATATCATCCTATCTAGAACCTAAAAGGGTTCTTCAGCTGTCCCCATAGGAGAACTCTTTGAATAACTATTTGTTTCCAGATAGAACCCTTTTCGGTTTCATGTACAACCCTTTCCACAGAGGGTTCTACCTTTAACCAAAAATGGTTCTACCTGGAATCAATAAGGGTTCTCCTATGGGGACAGCAGAAGAACCCTTTTGTAACCCTTTTTTCTAAGAGCATATGCCTGTAACCCCAACATGTAACACGTTTCCACAGGGCTGGTCTGGTACCCAGTAGGAGCTGTCCTTCCATCACCCACGGGCCAAGGCTGACCAGTGTCCCCCGACAAAGACGGCGAGCTGTACACATCTCCATCATGGAGGGTAAAACACACACTGGCCCCTCTCCACACACAGCAGTTACAATCATTTACAGTAGACATAGATAGGGCTGGATTAAGTCTACTCATGTGTGTAACAACACGTTATAGCACACAGATGGCTGGTTTGCCAGACCCAGATAAAGCCTACTCCTGGACTGAAAAGTATGCTCAATGAATAATCTCTATTGAAAGTGCATTTTAGTCCATTAGTAAACTGGTCCCAGATTGCATCTGCACCGCTAGCAGAGCTACTTTAAACCCTACATTTACTTTAGAAGTGCCTTACAAAGCAGCTGCCATAAGATTTAAACGTGTCTGAGATCTATGCTGCTATGGTACTTCACTGCTTTAGTGTCTGAATGGTGCCTCTTACAGTGCCTCTATTCTGGGGGCTTTTAACACACACACACACACACACACACACACACACACACACACACACACACACACACACACACACACACACACACACACACACACACACACACACACACTGCACACAGCTTGAGCAGTAACCTGAGTAGTACCTTTGCTATGAGAGCGGAGCAACAGTTGTGTGTGTCATTCAGGCTTATCCATAATCCACACACACACACACACACACACACACACACACACACACACACACACACACACACACACCAAAGGCTGCACCAATTATCTATTCTCCTTTGTCATTCTTGCAATTCTCTCAAGAGTTGCTGTGACTAAGGTATTATTGTGGCAGGAGGAAGTCACCTTGCTGGTTTGTAAAGAACATTCACAGTCCCTTTTACAGTATAAACAGGAACGTGAAGTAGCAACTTACCTACATGATGTCGGTTGCATTGTATTGTACAATGACAGGTCCTGATATTGAACCCCTCCAACCCTGTCCAAACCTTTCCTGTTCTTCATTGGAATCTACAGTGGTAATAATACCCAGCCTAAAAATAGCCCTCCTGTCAGGGCCTCTCCATGTATGTCACTATGGAGTATATGGTTAGAAGGGTAACAGTTTTAGGGGGTGGGGGTGGTGGTGGTGGTGGGGGGTAGGATAACCACACTGCAATTGGGCCACATTCCTGATCTCAGGATGCTGCCAGTCACTCTCCCAGCCTGCCTGGCTGTCATAGAGACAGAGTTGTGTAGTGTAGCCAGCCATCGCCAGTCACAAGGACAAAGGGAAAGGGGACAACAGCAGACAGGGGACTAGGGACAAAAGTAGAGCGGACAGACACAGGGGAAGAGTAGGGTGGTAGGACGGTGGTAGGGCAGTTGTAGGACAGTGGTAGGACGTTAGTAGGGCAGTTGTAGGACAGTGGTAGGACGTTAGTAGGGCAGTTGTAGGACAGTGGTAACTTGGACGCCGGTAGAGTGCACTTATTCACTCCTTCAACAGCCACCATGGTGAAATGCCTGATCCGGATCGAGACCAAGGTGAATGTGCATCTGTGCATGATCAACCACTGCTACCGTGATATGAAGGTCCGCGTCCTCCAGCTGGGGCCCAGACTCATGGGCAAGGTTCTGGGGGCCATACCCATCTTCCCTGCCCTCCCTGGGGCACCCTCAGCCTCCGGATTTGGGTCCGCAGAGGCCTCCTGGGCTTCGTCCAGGCTGAGCGTAACACCTCCTGGTTATGGCTCCAACAGGCCAGGTAGCTCCTCCGAAGGTAAAGGACCTCATCATCATGGCACAGGATCCAGAATCCCTTACTAAACCATCCAGGGTTACACTTACACATCTTAAAGAGCAAGTACATCATCATGGCACAGAATCCTCCATCTAGTGTTACAGATCTTAGTAACATTGCTTTGAAACAGCTTTGGAAGCCATGACCCTGGAGTCTGGGGTAACACAAGAAGCCTTCGAGGAACCTCTTCCTTCTCAGATTCCCTGTTTCCATTAGGGATGGAACGATGGCATGCGGCTAGATGGAAGTATTTGTTTTGGGTCTGGTGTTGTGCGAAATGTTGTCTGGAGTAAATGTTATGGCCAACGGCTTTGATTCTGAGTTGATTTGGTTTAAGGTCATGTTAGTAGTGTTGTAGAGTGACATCAGTGGCTGCATTGCATGTCTGTTGTGTAGCAGTGTAGTGGAGCATTTGTAGAGGATTGGTTGGGGTATACCTGGTATTCATGGGTTGCATGTTTCATCACAATATTTTTTTGAATGTTTTTTTTGGGACTAATGCCTAACTAAGCAATTTACTCAATGCATTGTCAATGAGTGATGATGAAGATTTCATCAAAAGTGGCTTGGAAGTACAATGCCATTCAAAATTAGGCAAATAATTAGTAGGAAAACATTTTTTCATCATTTTGATGTTGCCAGATGGACTTTAGATGTATAGTCGTGGCCAAAGGTTTTGAGAATGACACAAATATTAATTTTCACAAAGTCTGCTGCCTCAGTGTCTTTAGATATTTTTGTCAGATGTTACTATGGAATACTGAAGAATAATTACAAGCATCCCATAAGTGTCAAAGGCTTTTACTGACAATTACATGAAGTTGATGCAAAGAGTCAATATTTGCAGTGTTGACCCTTCTTATTCAAGACATCTGCAATCCGCCCTGGCATGCTGTCAATTAACTTCTGGGCCACACTGATGGCAGCCCATTCTTGCATAATCAATGCTTGGAGTTTGTCAGAATTTGTGGGTTTTTGTTTGTCCACCCACCTCTTGAGGATTGACCACAAGTTCTCAATGGGATTAAGGTCTGGGGAGTTTCCTGGCCATGGACCCAAAATATCGATGTTTTGTTCCCCGAGCCACTTAGTTATCACTTCTGCCTTATGGCAAGGTGCTCCATCATGCTGGAAAAGGCATTGTTCATCACCAAACTGTTCCTGGATGGTTAGGAGAAGTTGCTCTCTGAGGATGTGTTGGTACCATTCTTTATTCATGGCTGTGTTCGAGGCAGAATTGTGAGTGATCCCACTCCCTTGGCTGAGAAGCAACCCCACACATGAATGGTCTCAGGATGCTTTACTGTTGGCATGACACAGGACTGATGGTAGCGCTCACCTTGTCTTCTCCAGACAAGCTTTTTCTGGATGCCCCAAACAATCGGAAAGGGGATTCATCAGAGAAAATGACTTTACCCCAGTCCCCAGTCTAATCCCTGTACCTTTTGCAGAATATCAGTCTGTCCCTGATGTTTTTCCTGGAGAAGTGGCTTCTTTGATGCCCTTCTTGACACCAGGCCATCCTCCAAAAGTATTCGCCTCACTGTGCGTGCAGATGCACTCACACCTGCCTGCTGCCATTCCTGAGCAAGCTCTGTACTGGTGGTGCCCCGATCCCGCAGCTGAATCAACTTTAGGAGACGGTCCTGGTGCTTCCTGGACTTTCTTGGGCACCCTGAAGCCTTCTTCACAAATTTTGAACCGCTCTCCTTTTGAACCGTTCTTGATGATCTGATAAATGGTTGATTTAGATGCAATCTTACTGGCAGCATTATCCGTGCCTGTGAAGCCCTTTTTGTGCAAAGCAATGATGACGGCACGTCTTTCCTTGCAGGTAACCATAGTTGACAGAGGAAGAACAATGATTCCAAGCACCACCCTCCTTTTGAAGCTTCCAGTCTGTTATTCAAACTAAATCAGCATGACAGAGTCATCTCCATGCTTGTCCTCGTCAACACTCACACCTGTGTTAACGAGAGAATCACTGACATGATGTCAGCTGGTCCTTTTGTGGCCGGGCTGAAATGCAGTGGAAATGTTTTTGGGGGGATTCAGTTCATTTGAATGGCAAAGAGGGACTTTGCAATTCATTGCAATTCATCTGATCACACTTCATAACATTCTGGAGTATATGCAAATTGCCATCATACAAACTGAGGCAGCAGACTTTGTGAAAATTGATATTTGTGTCATTCTCAAAACTTTTGGCCGTGACTGTAGTATAGCTTTAGCTAGCTAGCTAAGATTGAGTGGACACCAGGTTTTAGCTAGCTACCGTTAGCATTATTAGCTATGTTTGATGAACTTAGCTAACTAATGACAACATTGCCATGTCTAAAGTAAATTTGACAACATAATAATGCTGGAAAAGTTGTTTCCTACTAAACATTTGACTACTTTAGCAATATCTGCGTATTTCTAAGCAGTATAGTGTAATTTAGACTAAACAATTGTTAGCCTCTGTCCAGAATGACTGGGTATAACAGGATTTTAGGGCACCACTGTGGCGCTACTGATGGAGGCCGAATTGAGAACATTCATAACAATGGCATGACGCGACCAAGTGATGGAGGTGAAACCTATGAATATCTAGGTCAGAGGGGCCTACTGGATTAGAACACTTTTGTTCCTCTGTGTTTGACTTGATCAATGGAACATATTCTATTTAGCAGGACAAGGTAGTATCTACAACCTACAGCGAATGTGTGTGAGAGTGAAACCTATGATCCTCCATGAGGACTCTGATTCTCCCCTGGATCGTTTTAAAGGCTGGCTGAGCTCTCTATTTTCACATTAACACTCTGGGTTACAGAGGAGATCCTGCCTCTAATCCCAAAGGTCTCCTGACTCAGGGATTGACATGAATAACTAGATCTGAACACTGAACTGAGAGACACAATATCTCTGCCCCAATGTGTAGTTTTGTTCCATGGTACACTGACATGTGTTATGTGGATTCACTATTTGTGTAATAGGAGTTGTTGCTCATTGTCTTTATGATGGGATACATTTTCACAGCTCTGAGTTTGATGTTTCTTCTACTATCTCTATCTCTCTCAGGCCTGGAGTCCCTACGAGACTCCGCCCACTCCACGCCCGTGCGTTCCGTCTCCCACGGCGACTCCTTCATGCCGCGACACCGTCACCACACAACAGATGCCGGCGAGGGCGGGTCATCCCAGCGGGTCATCTCTGACGAGGCCTACTGCCCCTCAGACAGTGTGCTGCCCACCCCCATGGCCGAACACAGCCTGGAGCTAGCCGTGGCGCGCCACCCTAATGGAGCCCCCTGCAGCATCGAAGAGGAGGAGTCGGAGGCCGGGACTCCTGAGGGACAGGTGGCTGAGTTTGGCCCCGACGGCAGAGTGCTTCGGCTGGGTCGGACCAGGAAGTCTCTCCCTAACAAGGAGGTGCAGGAGCTACATAAGTTCATCCTGAGTGTGTTGCGTATGTTCCTGGTGACCATGGGACTTCTGTTTGCCCTGCTCTCCCTCCTCATCATGCTGACTGAGTCTGACCTGGACATCGCCTTCCTCCGGGACATACGCAAGACGCCTGAGTTCCAGCAGTTCCACTTTGAGTATTTCTGCCCTCTCAGACGGTGGGTTGCCTGCAAGTTCCGCTGGATGGGAGGCTTCCTTATAGACAAGTGAGAATGACTGAGCGATGGAGGGAGAGAAAGAGGAGTGAATGAAAAAGAGGCCTCTGAGAGGACGTACGCGAAGGATGGAGGGAGGATAGGAGGAAGTCAAGGAAGGCTGTAGACAGGAAGGGAGGGCTGCTCCATCTGAACGGGAATTAACCTTCAAGCTTCTCCCACAAGTCACTTCCTGTTACAAGCCAAGGACCGCCCCCTTCGCTGACCCTCTTCCCTTTTCTAACCATCAGACTGAACGGAGGACATTTTCTGAGCTCATGTTTTACTTTGGAAATTCAGGTCATTTCAAGGTACTTTATTTTTTACCAAGAGACAAGGCAACAGAGTTATAAAACGACAGAAAATGAGACATCTGAGGTCTGTTATAGGCCTGGGAGGAAACACATATTATTCAACCAACAGAACAACAACAGTTGCCTTTATTTTCTATTACTTCATATGAACATCAATTGTAAGAGAGAAAAAAACGGTATAATAATAAGATGGATACAAATATATTAGATGGACATTGATATAAAAACAGAGGTGTGAAGTGTTGAGTTGTGTACTGTTTGAGCTGAGAAAGGATGAGCGAGAGAGATGAAAAACCATGCCTTTTACTCATTTGGGGTCAACATCTAAAACATCCATGATAATCATTCTAATGCTGCTGAAACTTTCATTTGGGCTGCTATTGGAGGAGAAACATTTCTACTGGCAGGAGTACTGGAGTCTGAAAAAGAAACAAAGATATGATATTCAATAGAAGATGTAAAAAGGTATGTTTTTGAATGTACAGTACCATTCAAAGGTTTGGACACACCTACTCATTCCAGTGTTTTTCTTTATTTTTACTATTTTCTACATTGTAGAATAATAGTGAAGACAGCACAACTATGAAATAACACATATGGAATCATGTAGTAACTAAAACAGTGTTAAACAAATAAAAATATATTTTACATTCTTCAAAGTAGCCACCCTTTGCAGAATGTTTAAAAAGCAGCCATGAAGTGCCCAGCATATGTGGGAACTCCTGTTGGAATAACATTCCAGGTGAAGCTTTTTGAGAGAATGCCAAGAGTGTGCAAAGCTGTCATCAATGCAAAGGGTGACTACTTTGAAGAATCTAATCTAAAATATATTTTGATTTGTAAAACACTTTTTTGGTTACTACATGAGTTATTTCGTAGTTGTGATGTCTTCACTATTATTCTACAATGTAGACAATAGTAAAAATGAAGAAAAACCCTTGAATGAGTACATATGCCCACATTTCTGACTGGTACTGTACATATACACTGAGTATACCAAACATTAGGAACAGTCTCAATTCACTGGGACATGAACTCAACAAGGTGTTGAAAGCGTTCCACAAGGATGCTGGCCCATGTTGACTCCAATGCTTCCCACAGTCAAGTTAGCTGAATGTCCTTTGGGTGGTGGACCCTTCTTGATACACACGGGAACTGTTGAGCATGAAAACCCCAGCAGCGTTGCAGTTCATGACACAAACTGGTGTGCCTGGCACCTACTACCATACCCCATTCAAAGCACTTAAATCTTTTGTCTTGCCCATTCACCCTCTGAATGGCACACATACACAATCCATGTCTCAATTGTCTCGAGGCTTAAAAATAATTATATAACCTGTCTCCTCCCCTTCATCTACACTGATTGAAGTAGATTTAACTAGTGACATCAATAAGGGAGGCTTTCACCTGGTGAGTCTATGTCATGGAAAGAGTAGGTGTTCTCAATGTTTTATACACTCAGTGTACTATACTGTCTTGTAAGAATGTTGAAAAATATCTGTGTAATGACTGTGGGTGTCCTAAACTTGGTTTATAGTTTGTTTGTTAGTTAAACATCATTACAAATTGGCATGGAACAATCAAGAGACAGTCATACAGTACATCAAAACTATAAACCAAATGAATGGAATTGTTGTGTTTTCTGATTTCAAATGGCATCAGATAGAATACTGTTACCAATTATTTTAATCAATGTATAAAAACTAGCAATCATGAGTTTAAAAAAAACAACTTTCAATCAAACTAGATGCAATGGTGTTCTTTGTTATTATCATGTGACCTGGAAAGTACAGTAGGGGGTAGAACACAGTGGTCAACCTCTTGAAAACACTGACTAGATGTGCAATACTATAATGATAAAAACTATGAGTATTTTACAGTTGGATATGGTACATTTTAGTTTATTAAATGTGCACTTTGAAATAAATAATTCTGGTTATTTTCCAAAGGTATAAGAAAATGAAAATGCCTGCTGTGAACATGCCTAGGTGAAAAATACATTTCAACTTGTAGTTGTGCTAATGCATTGGGTTATTTTAAAATGTTGAATATATTGAAGTCCTGCTGAATTATTTTGTACAAAGTAGAGTCTCCTTATATTTAGAGTTTTCCTTGTATAACCTATTTTAACTGAACTAATGTTATTTTTTATCATTGACAATGATACTGTTTTTGCGCAGTGATTCAGATGAGGACTAGAATTCAAAGAAAAGTAGGTAAAGATTCAGGGACGGTTTCCCGGACCCATATTAAGCCTACACCTGAGCTATGGCATCCTTAATGGTGCATCTCCATTCAAAGTGCTTTGTAGTCTAGGAATCGGTTTAATCTGGGCCAGGGAACGTTTTTGTCACGTTTACCTCCAAATCCACCTAAGGGAGCATTATACCCTCTCATTTTCACACTGTCTTTACATGTCTACCAAAGATACCTCTCTGCAGCCTCAGTGGTACTTCACATGAGATCTAGAGTTCCTGAGGAGGGTTTGGGAGAGAGTTGACTAGTGAAGAGCTGCAGAACAGGACAATGATAATCACTGCAAGCTTCTATTGTATTGTCCTTAGCCGGCACTCTCTCTGTTGGCTTAGAATAAACAAGTTGAGAGAGGGAATTGCATCGACTTAAGGGTTGAAAAATTCTGGAAAATGTCCCCAAATTACCATGCTTTCCAGGAATCCCAGTTGGAATATTACTGGAAGCGGGAGGGAATAAGCAGAACATCTGGAATCCTCGTACCAGGAATTCTGGAATTCTGGTAAAGTGATCTGAAATTTTGCAATCCTATGTAGACACAAGATAAAAAATATATTTCTACATCATCATTTGGTTTTGCATCAGTACAATCCTATCAGACATAATATTGTTTTAATGTTATAATCCCTCAGTAGACTAGTGTATGGTGGGTTTAATAAATAATATTGATTTATGAATTAATGTGGTCTGCTATGCAGCAATATTAAGATAACGATAAGTGGTTGGTCCCTGATTGGTGTATTAGATTAAAGTGATTGATTTTGTTTGAAGTTGTGGAAGGCCAGTCAAGGCAGAAGATTTAGATTTTATACCTCAGATCGCAACTTTGAATTTCAGTTCAATGTGTATGACAAACAATACAACCTTATTTGAGCAATAATGAAAACATTTGAAAATAATTCAATGTTGAAATCAATGTGGGCAGCTACAGACAGAAAAAGTAAGTGATGTTTTTCAGTATGTTTTGATGTGTTCTCCCGTCTTTCCATATAGGATCACTGGATATTCAAGTGACATGTTTTTCATGATTAGCCTACCTACCGTTATACTGGTGAACCTAGCTTCTTAATGCATGGGATGAGATGATGATGAGAAGATGGTGTAGCAGTAACATGCAGCTCAGTGTTGATTGCAATGGGTGCGTTCCAGGTTGTTGCAGTCATGCTGCACATCTCAAAAGATCGCTATAAATCAATAGCAATATCATATCAGTGTGGTTCCGGAGATGTGCAAACATGTCTCCAGGGGTCGTATTCACTAGAATCTTAACTGAAGAAACAAACAGGGAGGGACTACCTTAACTTAATTTTTTCTTTGCAAGACATTTTCCTACGGTGTGTGCACTAATGAATACTAGCGACCCAGGTGGTAAGATCTGACAATCTGAGCATGTGACTGCAATGAAGACGACCTGGAACGTCCCCAATGACTCCAGTGTTAGGAACACACAGACAGCCTCTGCAATGTCCTTCTGTTAGCTCCCTTACTGTCTCATGGCCATGCATATGGATCGGTCTCTGTAAGCATGTCTTCTGTATTTCTGTTGTTACTCCCAATTAAGACTGAATATTTTTATCACAGAATGAAGACTGGTGTATTTAATGATTAATTTATCAATAAATATAATTTATTCTTAAATGTGTGTGCCGTATCCTTCACCTCGTGAGTTTTACTCATACCATCTCAACCATTGTAACACTTATTTTCTAACAGTATAAAATACTATACAATATTTGTTATTTCTGATGGTTCCTTGTAAACCTTACCATATGCTTCCCAGTCTAAACAGTTTGCACATACAGTACCATTCATAAGTTTAGACACACCTACTCATTCAAGGGTTTTTCTTTATTTTTTACTATTTTCTACATTGTAGAATAATAGTGACGACATCAAAACTGTGAAATAACACATATGGAATAATAAAACATAAAAATATATGTTAGATTCTTCAAAGTAGCCACCCTTTGCCTTGGTGACAGCTTTGCACACTCTTGGCATTCTCTCAACCAGCTTCATGATGCTTTTCCAACAGTCTTGAAGGAGTTCCCACATATAATGAGAACGTGCTGGCTGCTTTTCCTTCACTCTACGGTCCAACTCATCCCAAACCATCTCAATTGGGTTTGAGGTCGGGGGATTGTGGAGGCCAGGTCATCCGATGCAGCACTCCATCACTCTCATTGGTAAAATAGCCCTTACACAGCCTGGAGGTATGTTTTGAGTCATTGTCCTGTTGAAAAACAAATGATAGTCCCACTAAGCACAAACCAGATGGGATGGCGTATCGCTGCACAATGCTGTGGTAGCCAAGCTGGTTAAGTGTGCCTTGAGTTCTAAATAAATCGCAGACAGTGTCACAAGCAAAGCACCCCCACTCCATCGCACCTCCTCCTCCATGCTTCACTATGGGAACCACACATGCGGAGATCATCTGTTTGCCTACTCTGCGTCTCACGGTTGGATCCAAAAATCTAACATTTGGACTCATCAGACCAAAGCACAGATATCCACCGGTCTATTGTCCATTGCTCATGTTTTTCTTTTGTTCTTATTGATGTCCTTTAGTAGTGGTTTCTTTGCAGCAATTCAAATCAAATCAAATCCAATTTTATTTGTCACATACACATGGTTAGCAGATGTTAATGCGAGTGTAGCGAAATGCTTGTGCTTCTAGTTCCGACAATGCAGTAATAACGAGCAAGTAATCTAACTAACAATTCCACAACTACTGTCATACACAGTGTAAGGGGATAAAGAATATGTACATAAGGATATATGAATGAGTGATGGTACAGAGCAGCATAGGCAAGATACAGTAGATGATATCGAGTACAGTATATACATATGAGATAAGTATGTAAACCAAGTGGCATAGTTAAAGTGGCTAGTGATACATGTATTACATAAGGATGCAGTCGATGATATAGAGTACAGTATCAACGTATGCATATGAGATGAACAATGTAGGGTAAGTAACATTATATAAGGTAGCATTGTTTAAAGTGGCTAGTGATATATTTACATCATTTCCCATCAATTCCCATGATTAAAGTGGCTGGAGTAGAGTCAGTGTCATTGACAATGTGTTGGCAGTAGCCACTCAATGTTAGTGGTGGCTGTTTAACAGTCTGATGGCCTTGAGATAGAAGCTGTTTTTCAGTCTCTCGACCATGAAGGCCTGATTCACGCAGTCTCCTCTGAACAGTTGATGTTGAGATGTGTCTGTTACTTGAACTCTGTGAAGCATTTGTTTGGGCTGCAATCTGAGGTGCAGTTAACTCTAATGAACTTGTACTCTGCAGCAGAGGTAACTCTGGGTCTTCCTTTCCTGTGGCAGTCCTCATGAGAGCCAGTTTCATCATAGTGCGTGATGGTTTTGGCAACTGCACTTGAAGACACTTTCAAAGTTCTTGACATTTTACGGATCGACTGACCTTCATGTCTTAAAGAAATAATTTACTGTTGTTTTTCTTTGCTTATTTGAGCTGTTCTTGCCAGAATATGGACTTAGCCCTATTTGGTAAAAGACCATCTTCTGTATACCACCCCTACCTTGTCACAACACAACTGATTGGCTCAAACACCTTAAGGAAAGATGTTCTACAATTCAACTTTTAAGAAGGCACACCTGTTAATTGAAATGCATTCCAGGTGACTACCTCATGAAGATGGTTGAGAGAATGCCAAGCGTGTGCAAAGCTGTCATCAAGCGGCTGTTATCAAGGTGGCTACTATAAAGAATCTCAAATATAAAATATATTTAGATTTGTTTAACACTTTTTTGGTTACTACATGATTCCATGTGTTATTTCATAGTTTGATGTCTTTATAATTCTACGTTGTAAAAAACCTGGAATGAGTAGGTATGTCCAACTTTTGGCTGGTTCTGTATATTGTGACAATTTTGTGACTTTGCTTTGTTGTTCGGGCAGGTATTTTTTTCAGCTGTTTGAGAAATATTTTTTCCATGCAAATCCAAGTTCGGTAGCCGAAGTCTACTCCCTTCGTCAATGATTTGTCAACAATATGGACGGGATTCTTCAATTAAGTGGTTGTTTTCATTGAACGAGAGACGACTCGTTTTCATGCATATATTTTCACTTGAGAAATACAGCACCAAAAAGGTTAGTTAGATGTACATTTACGCGAATAAGACCTCGGCAAAAACATACATTTATGACAGATTTCATGATTTTAGATTAATTTGGACTATTTTAAAGAACTGTTTCTGGCAGCGGAGAGACCTCTAGTGGTCAAAAGGCAGTTTTAGCCTGGGCAGAGCCATTTTATTTATTTAACCTTTATTTAACCAGCAAGGGCTCATTGAGATTTGAAATCTCTTTTTCAAGGGCATCCTGGCCATGATAGGCAGCACCAAGTATTTTCACAATTAAAGACAGACATGAAAAACTACAAATAATCTAGTAAAAACCATAGAATTCACAGGAGTATAACAAAATCATAAAACAGCGAATTAAAAGATTGAGAGATCAGGGAATCAGCCTCAAAATCCATCATCAGTGATTTAAAAACACCAATCAGGACAAGTTCTTCCAGTTTAAAAGTATTTTGTAAGGCGTTCCAAGCTGATGGAGCAGAGTACATAGAAGCCCTTTTACCAAATTCAGTTCAGACGTTTGGAACAGTTAGCAGGATAAAGTCCTGCGAATGAAGAGAGTACCCACCACATTTCTAAACAATAAAAATGGCCAAATAAAATGTTAGTAAACCCAAAGTGGCTTTGGAAATAATAGTATACCAGTGAAGGGCCATTGAGCTCTTCCAGCATTTAAAAAATAGTCAAAGTAGTCAACTAGGTGGGGATTTGTATGGTTGTAGCCTCAATGGTGCAGCCCATGCTGGCACAGACACTATGATGGCACAGATATAAAGACGTCTCCTCTATCCATCTATTTTCCTGGCTATGTTGTTGCTACGGTGGCTCAAGAGGACAAACAGTAATATTGCCGCTTTTTTTTTAGGGAATGTGCGAGCACAGACGTTCGCTTCGGCCAGCCAAGTTCTGCTAGGAGCAAACCAAATCTATGTTTGCGGACGCCTTAAGGGTTAGAGCATTGGGCCAGTAACCTAAAGGTTGTTCGATCGATACCCCGAAATGACAAGGTAAAAATCTGTCGTTCTGCCCCTGAGCAAGGCAGTTAACCCACTGTTCCCCGGGCGCTGAAGAATTGGATGTCGATTAAGGCTCTGATTCAGAGGGGTTGGGTTAAATGCTGAAGACACATTTCAGTTGAAGGCATTCAGTTGTACAACTGACTAGGTATCATCCCCCTTTCCTTAACCAGTGCTAGTATGACTTCAGTGTAGTTGTTGTGAATGTATTACAACACTGTCATCTAGAGGTGAAACACTGGCACTAGATCTTCACTTGGGGGTTTTGTATGGCTCTCATTAGACAACATTATAATAACATGACTTGTCTGCCTCAGCCTCTGTACTGAAAAATAATAAACTATATGAAAAGTGCAACTTCAGCTATAACTTTATTTACTTACAAAACAATAGCAAAAGTGTCTTGGAGATAAAACATACAACATAAAAACAACCAATGACGGCCTACCCCGACGAAACTCTCAATCATAGGCACTTTTGCTATAGGCAAATGTGATACAGCCTGGATCAGGGCCACAATGTTCTGATAAGTCACCAGAATGTCCTGACAAGGTTTCGGGTTAAGGTTAAAGTTATGATTTTGAATAAGAACACATTTTTACTCTCCAATAAGTCCTGGAAATTCACAAAAACAAAGCTGTGTGGCTGCGTGAGATACTACGCTCAAAGTTCCACAGCCCAACTCCACCCAACTTGTCCCCAGCAGCCATCAGCAGTCGACTGCTACACGGGTGGAAGGCAACAGAGAAGATACGACTCTTCACCACCTTAGCTACTCCTCCAATCTCACTCAGCTCCATGCTCTTCAGAGTACTACCATACCTGGAAACGTACCCAATGTAATGTCAACCTGACACAGGTTAGGGTTTTACACATCTATACATTCAAATCAATACAGGACGTCCATTAAATACTAATACAATAATGTAGTTTGTCACAGAACACTTAGAAAAAGGCTAAATGCCTAACCTCCCTAATGAAAAGCAAAAGTGCAAATATGGCAAGCAATAAACTCACTCTTTCAGATCCAACTCCTCCTTTTCTTCTTCGATTGAATCCTGTGGAATAAAATAAATAACAGTAAATGATCAGTGAGAAGAGTGAACTGTAAACAGCTCTGAACATACAGTAGAAGATTTGCTCATGATGATGAATAAATGTGCTACATACCATCAGACTCTAACTAAATGGGACTTTTAAGCTGAAATTATTATAAGCCAAGACCCTTTCAAGTGTATGTCGTTTCTTGGGTTGTGTTTGTAAAGTAATGTCTTGATGGTAGAGTCAGCAATGCACAAGTAAACAGCAGTATGGGTTGACTTCCACAACTTACAGACTGACTACACTGCATGTGTCGCATGCGCGAGCGGTGCAAAATACATTTAGAAATATATGTTATTCAATTATTGCACCCACACTGCTTGCGCGCGCCAACGAGTGTCTGTGGTGCCAAGAGCTAAAATAGAAGTCAGTTCTATTTCTGACGCAGATTGCACTGCAAGTCCTGCCTCTTCTCATTGGTTTGTAGAAGCAGATACCCACGTGCCATCTCTTCATGGACAGCAGGATAGCCTAGTGGTTAGAGCATTGCACTAGTAACTGAAAGGTTGCAAGTTCATATCCCGAGCTGACAAGGTACAAATCTGTCGTTCTGCCCCTGAACAGGCGGTTAACCCACTGTTCATAGGCTGTCATTGAAAATAAGAATTTGTTCTTAACTGACTTGCCTAGTTAAATAATGATTATACCCACGTGGGTGACTGAAAGAAGAATAAGGTCAGTGGCGGTAATGCACCTAATTTATGAAAGTTGCCAAAACCTGGAAGGAGGAGAGATGACTAGAAATGATTTGGTTGACCGTTTTATGTGTGGATTAATTGGCAGAGTAAAGGATCTTGTGCATTTCAGGTAAAACTCAATGTTTATATCCCAGGACAAATTAGCTAGCAACTGCAAGCTAGCTAAAATGACAAATTAGTGCAAGCTAGCTAGCTAAATTGCCATAAATGTTTATTTTTATTTATGGCAATTTAGCTAGCTAGCTTAATTTGTCATTTTTAGCTAGCTTGCTGTTGCTAGCTAATTTGTCCTGGGATATAAACATTGAGTTGTTATTTTACCTGAAATGCACAAGGTCCTCTACTCCTGTAACGTTCGTCGTTGGGAGAAAGAGAGGAGGACCAATGCGCAGCGTGGTAAGTGTTCATAGCTTTTAATGACGTACTAGAACACTGAACAAAACAATACATAACAAACAAACAGTCCCGTAAGGTGAAAGACAAAAACACTAAACAGGAAATAAGCACCCACAACTCAAAAGTGAAACCAGGCTACCTGAGTATGGTTCTCAATCAGGGACAACGATTGACAGCTGCCTCTAATTGAGAACCATACCAGGCCAAACACAGAAATCCCAAATCATAGAAAAAGAACATAGACAACCCACCCAATTCACGCCCTAAAACAAAGACATAACAAAAGAACTAAGGTCAGAACGTGACAACTCCGACAATTAATCCACACATAAAACGCGTTTTCTTCTCTTGGCTTTATATTGCGATTGGCTACTTTCATAAATTAGGTGCATTACCACCACTGACTTCGTTCGTCCTTCAGTCACCCACGTGGGTATAACTAATGAGGAGATGGGAGAGGCAGGACTTGCAGCGCCATCTGCGTCATAAATAGAACTGACTTCTATTTAATCCCTCGGCAACGCAGATGCTCGTTGGCGTGTGTGAGCAGTGTGGGTGCAATAATTGAATAATATAGATTTCTACATTTATTTTGCAACGCTCGCACACGCGACGTGAGCGGTGTAGTTAGCCTAGAGTACAAAGCGCAATGCTAAACTTCTCTGCCGTTGTTGTCCTGTAGCTATCACACCGCAGCAGTGAAGTGTACTGGAGCACATGCAGATACTCTGTGAGGGAATCGTCTTGAATAACGCTCATCTGAAATATCTATGGTTCCTCCTGCTGTACAACGCAACGTCATATTGCTGAGTCTCAGCGCAAAACAACTGTGCATTCTGCATAACTCAGTCTTGTCGACTGCGACAATTAATGAAATTGTATAAAAGTCAATTATCTATCTATATACAGTGCAAAGTACAAAGAGATAATTGATGAAAACCTGCTCCAGAGCGTCCAGGACCTCAGACTGGGGGCGAAGGGTCATCGACCAAAGTATTCAGACCCCTTCACTTTTTCCACATTTTGTTATGTTACAGCCTTATTTTTAAATTTATTAAAATCTCCCCCCGCCTTATCTGCACATTATGACAAAGCAAAACCAGGTTTCTAGAAAATGTTGCAAATGTATTAAAAATAAAAAACAGAAATACCTTTTTCACATAAGTATTCAAACCCTTTGCTATGAAACTGGAAATTGAGCTCAGGTGCATTCTGTTTCCATTGATCATCCTTGTGATGTTTCTACAACTTGATTGGAGTCTACCTGTGGTAAATTCAATTGATTGGACATGGTTTGGAAAAGCACACACACACCTGTCTATATAAGGTCCCACAGTTGACAGTGCATGTCAGAGCAAAACTAAGCAATAAGGTCAAGCAATTGTCCGTAGAGCTCAGAGACAGGATTGTGTCAAGGCACAGATCTGGGAAGGGTACCAAAATTTCTCTACAGCATTGAATGTTCCCAAGAACACAGTGGCCTCCATCATGCTTAAATTGAATAAATTTGGAACCACCAAGACTCTTCCTAGAGCTGGCCATGCGGCCAAACTGAGCAATCGGAGGAGAGGGGCATTGGTCAGCGAGGGGACCAAGAACTCAATGGTCACTCTGACACAGCTCCAGAGTTCCTCTGTGGAGAATGGAGAAACTTCCAGAAGGACAACCAGCTCTGCAGCACTCCACCAATCAGGCCTTTATGGTAGTGACCAGACGGAATCCACTCCTCAGTAAAAGGCACATGACAGCCCATTTGGAGTTTGCCAAAGGCACCTAAAGACTCTCAGACCATGAGAAACAAGATTCTCTGGTCTGATGAAACCAAGATTTAACTATTTGGCCTGAATGCTAAGCATCACGACTGGAGGAAACCTGGCACCATGGCACCAGGGTGGTGGCAGCATCATGATGTGGGGATGTTTTTCAGTGGCAGGGACTGGGAGACTAGTCAGAATCAAGGCAAAGATGAACGGAACAAAGTACATAGAGATTCTTGTTGAAAACCTGCTCCCGAGCACTCAGGACCTCAAACTGGGGTGAAGTGGCCCAGAATGTCCTTGAGTGGCCCAGCCAGGGCCCAGACTTAAACCCGATTGAACATCTCTGGAGAGACCTGAAAATAGCTGTGCAGCAACACTCCCCATCATACCTGACAGAGCTTGAGAAGATCTGTAGAGAAGAATGGGAGAAACTCCCCAAATACAGGTGTGCCAAGCTTGTAGCGTCATACCCAAGAAGACTCTAAGCAGTAATTGCTGCCAAAGGTGCTTCAAGGTACTGAGTAAAGGGTCTGAATACTTGTGTAAATGTTATTTTATTTTTTCCAGAATCTGGTTTATGCTTTGTAATTATGGGGTATTGTGTGTAGATTGATGAGGGGAAAAAACGATGTAATACATTTTAGAATATAACTGTAACCTAACAACATTTGGAAAAAGGTCAAGGGGTCTGAATACTTTCCTGAACGCACTGTGAATATATAAATATATATAAATAAATAAATATATATATTCACACTACCGGTCAAAAGTTTTAGAACACGTAGTCATTCAAAGGGTTTTTCTTTATTTTTCCTATTGTCTACATTGTAGAATAATAGTGAAGACATCAAAACTATGAAATAACACATATGGAATCATGTAGTAACCAAAAAAGTGTTGAACAAATCGAAATATATTTTATATTTGAGATTCTTCAAATAACCACACTTTGCCTTGATGACAGCTTTGTACACACTTGGCATTCTATCAACCAGCTTTATCAGGTAGTCACCTGGAATGCATTTCAATTAACAGGTGTGCCTTCTTTAAAAGTTAATTTGTGGAATTTGAGCCAATCAGTTGTGTTGTGACAAGGTAGAACATAGTATACAGAAGATAGCCCTATTTGGTAAAAGACCAAGTCCATATTATGGCAATAACAGCTCAAATAAGCAAAGAGAAACGACAGTCCATCATTACTTTAATACATGAAGGTCAGTCAATAGGGACATTTCAAGAACTTTGAACGTTTCTTCAAGTGGAGTCGCAAAAAACATCAGGCGCTATGATGAAACTGGCTCTCATAAGGACCACCACAGGAAAGGAAGACCCAGAGTTACTCTGCTGCAGAGGATAAATTCATTAGTTACCAGCCTCAGAAATTGCAGCCCAAATAAATGTTTCACAGAGTTCAAGTAACAGACGCATCTCAACATCAACTGTTCAGAGGAGACTGTGAATCTGTTTTTCATAGTCTAATTGCTGCAAAGAAACCACTACTGAAGGTCACCGATAATAAGAAGAGACTTGACAAGCAATGGATATTAGACCGGTGGAAATCTGTCCTTTGTTCTGCAGTCCAAATGGGAGATTTTTGGTTCCAACCGCCGTGTCTTTATGAGACGAGGTGTGGGTGAACACATGACCTCTGCATGTGTGATTCCCACCGTAAAGCATGGAAGAGGTGCGATGGTGTGGGGGTGCTTTGCTGGTGACGGTCTGGGATTTATTTAGAATTCAAGGCACACTTAATCAGCATGGCTACCACAGCGATACGCCATCCCATCTGGTTTGTACTTAGCGGGACTATCATTTGTTTTTCAACAGGACAATGACCCAATGCTACTCCAGACTGTGTAAGGCCTATTTTACTAAGGAGAGTAATGAAGTGCTGCATCAGATAACCTGGCCTTCACAATCACCCGACCTCAACCCAATTGAGATGGTTTGGGATGAGTTGGACCGCAGTGTGAAGGAAAAGCAGCCAACAAGTTCTCAGCATATGTGGGAACTCATTCAACTGTTGGAAAAGCATTCCAGGTGAAGTTGGTTGAGAGAATGCCAAGTGTGCAAATCTGTCATCAAGGTAAAGGGTGGCTACTTTGAAGAATGTCAAAATATAAATAAAACTTTGATTTGTTTAACTTTTTTGGGGTACTACATGATTCCATGTGTTATTTCATAGTTGTATTCAATATTACTCTACAATGTAGAAAATAGTTTAAAAAAATAAACACCCTTGAGTAGGTGTTCTAAATCTTTTGACCAGAAGTGTATATAATAAAAATAAACTAACCTTCCCTGTGGCAATTAAAAAACATATCCCTCCCCCAAAGTTTTTACAACCCTCTCCTATTTTGGACCACCCCACCCTAGTCAATTTCAAATGGTCCCTTATCAACGAATATTGACCTTGCGTTGGCAGGGCTCTGCAAGCATTGTTCTTCTCAGACCATTTTAAATAAAATGATAGAGACGCTTCTCAGGAACACACACTTTATTTCACGAGGACAGGCCTTACCATTGCTGAGATCTCAGTAAGTGATGGGAAAGGTTAAAAAGGCCACTCCTTAGGTGTTTGGTGCCATTGTAGAACTGTCCAAATCACCTGTCTTAATTCAACAAGTTTTATCAAATATCTAAAGATGGTGCTCAATTGGCGTGACATTTTCAGGGCTGATGTAGAACAAAGATGATTCAAATCAAAGTACAAATGTAATTAAAACAAATTAGCCAGTACAGAATACATGATTACAGTAATTTAAGCCCAATAACTGAAGGTAGGGTGGTCATATTATTAACAAAGATTATTGCTTTATCATTTTGAAAACTATTTCTGAAATTTCCCCAACAGCCTAACATACATAACACTTCTCACTAAAACCATAACACAGAAACCTACTAGTCTAATAGCATAGCTTAGTAAGGTAGGCCTACACATGAGTTGGGTTACATTGTAATGTTATTTTTGGTGATGAGGAAAAACTGCAGAAAATAATTAGCCTAGACACAGAAGAGTGAGTTGCCTGACATAGGACACATTTTCAACACACTGGTATTTAGCCATGATTTTATTGATTGTAGGGCTGTAGCCACTGAATTCTGGTAGTTTTTATTTGAAAGATTAAAACCGTCAATCACAAAATTCACTGCGGGTACAATACAGCCAATGAAAGAACTAAACTACATGAAAAGCACAACTTCAGCTAAATATAGAAACTAACAAAACATCAACAATTTGATAGAAAACAATGTGCAACAATAGCAAAGGCAGCTTGCAGAAAAACGGAAAAAAACCAAACAACTAAGTTTTTTATTCTAAGCATGTGTTCTGGGCCCGTATCATGAAACATTTGAGTAGGAGTGCTGATCTACGATCAGTTTAGCCTTCCAGATCATAATGAATAATAGGGAGGGTACCTGATCCTAGATCAGGACTCTTACTCAGATGTTTTGTGAACAATGGCCCAGGTTTCTCCTCTCAGGCAGCGAACACATACAGGCATCCTGCTCTCAGTCAGTGAAGACGTACAGCCGCCCGGGAGGCGCTACCCCCAGTAGAGCGTTCCTGGTGGGGTGGAAGGCTGTGACTGAGAGCACAGTGGTCATCTCTGGGTCCTGGAAGGAGTGCTGGAGCTGCCCACTCTCATGGAACACCTGGATAGAAAATGATATACTTTATTGTCCCAGAGGAGAAAATTGTCTTGGACACAGTGCCCCTGTATACAAAATGTTACCCATACCATGCATAGCCATATAACTTGCACACTGACCTTACACATTCTGTTATGGGGAATAGTAACACGACCTCAGATCTTACTTATTGTTGTTGAGGTTCGATGATAGACGTGGGAACAAAGGAGTGCTTATACCTGGACTCTGCGAGGCCGCTGCATGCTGCCCACAACGAAGCAGTCGTCCCTCTTGGGGTCCCACATCGCCTGCAGCTTGGACAGCCAGCGCCCTGTGTACAAGTTCTGTCTGCAAAGAGGGACAAAGGAAATGGATTCATCAACATTATACAAAGACACTATTACAAATACTTCTGGATTTGCTGGCTGATGTCTATTGGTATAAAGCACACATACTAGAAATAACACTGGCATTGGAGAGTAAACCAATGCAAACAGAGGTTGCAGGATCTTTCCAATGTTTTTTTATTTCATCTTTATTTTGCCATGAGATAAAAACTATTTGTCAAAAAGACCTGGTCAGTTTCACTTTCTAAATGTGATAGTATAATGAATTTACTGGATGGAGGTCAGTAGCGGAGCTCTGGAGGTTAGTTCCGAGGTGTCATAAATCCTGAAAAACAAAGTATATTTAATTGCTAAACATTTCATGTTTCAAGTATTGGACAATAAGCTTAGTGCAACTTTTAAAACCCTTATCGTAGCACATAAGCAAATTATTTATTTGAACTTCAGTCATTTAACATTTTTATCTCTTTACATATTTTAATGTACTAACATCTTACGGTGGCATGCAGACTCACCTGATGTTGTTGTCTAGGCAGGTGGTCACTACTCTGTTGCCAGTGCCAGGAGAGAAGTAGGCACTTGAGATGCTCTTTGAGTGACCATAGAGCTGGGAGACTGGCTCTCTTGACGACGCCTTCAAACATCGAGCATCGTAAATGCTCACAATACTAGAGAAAAATCAACACATCAATATCAGTTTTAGCAACATAAAAGATCAATGAAATAGAAAGTGGATTTCCGTAATGCGACTATACTATAAGTAATAATTTTGCAAACTTGACAAAATACATCAATCAACTTATTAAACCATAGGATTGTCTATAGGCTTGTATAGAGATTGACATATTGCACATCAAAGCACTGATTCCCATTTTGTACCTGTTCTCAGCCACCATGATGTACTGCTTCTGAACAGGGTGGACGTGAACACAGCGAACCGTCTTGGTATCCAGGCTATGGAGGGACTCATGAGAGGTTCTGAGTAAAACGAGACAGACCAACATTAATAGGGCATTAGCAATAAGCTTTGACTTGTACAGACAGAAAATCAAAATGACATTACTTTTACCCTGGAGTCCGCCTGTCAACGATGGCAACGTCTCCGTACCAGTCCCCCGGTGACCAGCGTAGCGAACAGTCATGTGACAGGAAGTCAAAGGTTCTCAAGCCATCCTTGATCCGATACACCTAGTTGGAGAAAGGACAGAGATAACGTAACAAAGACCAAACAGGCAATCTAAAGTCTGATATGTGTGTTCAATTCCCACTGGGGTCACATGAAAATACATTCATCGTTTTATGTTGTTTTGGAAAAGCTTGCTAAATGCCATATATTATCATCACTGAATTATGCATGGTACCTCATCAAAAACAGCTTTCCACGTCTGTGCTCCGTAGCGTCCCGTCAAACAACTGATAGCTGAGGGTCAACAGGTCTGTAGGATGTGACCTGGAGAAGGCCATGCAGCACGCCACCGGCTGGACGTGTGGCTCAAATAGCAGCACGCCCTCATCTCCCCATATCAGAGTCCCGAGGAAACAAACAGCAGCACGCCCTCATCCCCCATATCAGAGTCCCGAGGAAACAAACAGCAGCACGCCGTTGTCGTATTCACAACAACTGGGAACTCGGAAACCTCCGACTTCAGCGCGTTCAAAACAACTGATCAGACTGATTTTTTTGTTGTTGATTTGAACGATCATCCAACTCCGGCCTCTTTCTCGAGCTCCGACCTGAAGATCACTGATGTCATGATTTGGACTTATTTTTTCCTGAGTTTCCAGTTGTTTTGAACACAGCAAGAGTCCTGAGAAAACAACAAACGGCAGCACGACATCACCCATACCAGATTCCTGAAAGAACAACAAAACCCAAAAAAGCCCAGTCACACATTAACTCTACGGCATCCAGTTTCACTGTATGTACTCACGAGGTTCCACAGCCCCACTCCACCCAACTTGTCCCCAGCAGCCATGAGCAGACGACTGCTACACGGGTGGAAGGCAACAGAGAAGATACGACTCTTCACCACCTTAGCTACTCCTCCAATCTCACTCAGCTCCATGCTCTTCAGAGTACTACGGTACCTGGAAACATATCCAATGTAATGTCAGCCTGGCACAGGTTAGGGTTTTACACATCTATACATTCAAATCAATACAGGATGTCCATCAAATACTACAAATATATACATTTGTCACAGAACGTTAAGAAAAAAGGCCAAATTCCTTAACATTCAAAATGAAACTCACTCTTCCAGACTCAACTCCTCCTTTTCTTCTTTGATTAAATCCTGTGTAATAAAATGAAACTGTAAAAGAACAGCAAAGCTGCAAACAGTTATGCTGAACATAGGACTGAAGAGTTAGTTGTCCAGATCTGTTTGTGTGGTCTTGCCAAATGTTATGGTCATTTTCATGCCAAATGAGTTGGCTAGATCACACAAACAGATCTGGGACTGTGCTAGAGAAAAGTAGGTCATGGTGAACAAATGTGCAACCTCTGTCCACAGCTTGAGAAGTTCAGGTGGCAGTGAACTATCCTCCTCCATGTTGATTGGCTCCATACTAATTGGACCCTCTGGCTTCCTGGCATGTTCAATCTTTAGTAAATACACATCAACATAAACAAACCATTATCATGAGAAATAAACTATTGTTTCAAGATTAAAATCGAACAAATGTGAGAAGTAGGCTTTTCTGTGTAGTTAAGTACAATTTCTTAACATAAGAGCATATCCTATGGTCAGTTACTCACGTCGCATTTTGCTATTGATCAGTCACTTACTCGTTCGACTTCATAATAAATCCTGTGTGGTTCCAGGGGCAGGGGGAGTCGCTCTGCTTCCTTCTTCTGGATTCTCAAGGACTTGGTGCGAGGAGGCAGTATCTCTGTCCAGGCTACCTTACTGTAGTGAGCCAAGACATTAGTTACATTGTGTTAGAAACAGAAACGAGTCACACTGACATTCTCTATCCAAGCTGGCCATAATAAATACATTCTGTATGCCATACGCTACAGAAGCTCATATGGGCCTTATGTCCTAAAGGGATTGAGTATGTATAACGGAAGCTCATTCACTTTGTACGGAGACCTAATTCGACTGACCAATGTAAGCACATACATGGAAACATTGAAGTAAATATTTTCAGTCATTGGTACAGATGTTGAATCTGTCATTACTTGTTCTGTCTCTTGAGACCTCGCTGTGTTTTTTCTGGTTTCAAATCCTGCTTGGCCTATTGAGGAAACAATAATATATGTTATTCATTTCACCACACAAGGAGTTTCAGTAAAATATGCATAAGTAGATACCATTTAAACTCTGTTCTTCAACAAACTAACCTCAAGCAGTTTTATGGAGGACAGGAACACTTGGTTTTGTCTGATATTTTCCAACCGTTCCAATTCATATATCGATAAACTTCAGGTTGCATCTGAAATGTAAAACAAAGAGTAAAGTGAGATCACCAACAGGATTGTATTCATTTGTGCAGTTTTCAAATGTCTCCTCTTGGATCCACAGACGTTTCACAGTATTGTTATAGCCCTGAACTAGCTCACCTGATTGCCTAAACAAAGGTTGTGCCTCTGCTCAGATGTTGATGATGATGCCACAACACTTGGATCGGTATTTTACATATCACCTAACAACGTAATGATGTTATAGCTATCTGGTGTCCGACAGCAGCCGATGGCGTGGCACACAACCATTGGTTGATGCATGCAACGTCTGAGCAGGGGAACATGACCATTGGCTTGATTATTTGTTGACAAGTTGAACCGGGTGCCAGCCCCAGGAATAGTTCAAATACGTGAATACCTGGGGTCGCCGAAGAGATGTTTAAAAACCTCTGCATTAGTCCACATGTAACATATGAACCTGGGTCTACCACGGAAGAAACCAACATCTTTACCATTAGATCAAGAGGAAATTTCTATTGCCACTAGAACAGACTGATTTTGAAGTCGCAGGTGGGGCTACCGATCACGTGACCATGAGCAACCATGACCGACTCAAGTCCGCTACAGTCACCCCTTGATCTCCTGCCCCACGACAGATCAGGCCGCCCGTTGGTGATAAGAGCCGTTAGACCAAGAGGAAATCCCATTGGCCTGAAGACTGAAATAGATTGAACTCGCAGGGAGGGGCTACTCATCACCTGACCTTGAGCAACCATAACCGACTCATGTCCTCTTACACATACGCCTATAGCAAACATTTCCTGCGAACGAAAAGAAAACAAGCATTTTTTTATTGGACAACTTGAGGTAGTCTCTCCCTGTTTCCAATATTATACAATCAGTCTCTCGTTTGGTGCCTAATGAAACATGACACCTAGGTTATTTGGCCTAAATACTGTGTGTAATGAACACTTACATCTTTGTCTTCCTTCTGGTCTTTGACTTTTTCAATTATTTCTTCCACTTTCAAAGGAAGTGTTTTTCTCTGAGACAAATTGCATTTAATTGTGAAGTACTAGCATTGCCCAGTTATAGCCCATAATACACACAATTGAGCCAAACGATCATGCATGCATACATTCACTGAACTTGCACTTTGGAATTGCATCATGGATCAGTGGTCATCATATGGGTGGACACACTTACCTTTCTTTTCGTTCCTTGATTTTCTTTGAAGCTGGGATTTGGTACCAGTACTTCATCTGGGGTGAATTTCTTGGGTTTGCACCCATC
This sequence comes from Oncorhynchus tshawytscha, assembly GCF_018296145.1. Classification (NCBI taxonomy): domain Eukaryota; kingdom Metazoa; phylum Chordata; class Actinopteri; order Salmoniformes; family Salmonidae; genus Oncorhynchus; species Oncorhynchus tshawytscha. Next base: position 74,847,177 of record NC_056432.1, read on the forward strand.
TTTTGCTGAATGGAGTACAGGGACACCATTCTTGGTGTTCGCTGGCTTCATTTCCTGCAATTAATGTTGGGATGCATTTCAATTTGGTAATGACTTAAACGGGTTTATAATTTATCATAAACTTAGCACAGTGGTATCTTCAGCTAGATAGATAGCTAGCTCCGACAATGCTGGAGGTCCGGGGAAGAATGCTAGTTAGGTGCCCAAGGAAACTTTAGGTGCACATGGGCGAGGAATTTACAACACTACAGTAATGTGACAGCATAAAAAGTAATTTCAGAACCCGGAAACATATCTCGCATGAGCGCTAGCAGAGACGAAGATGGGGCATCACTAGCTTCTATAACCAAAGTTATAATATCTGACCATTTCTACAATTTATCTTTTTAAATTTTGATTTTAAAACTAACCTTAACCATGGACTGCTAACCTCATACCTAATCTTAAAATTAATGACTGAAAGCACATTTTTTGTAGCCAATTTTGAATGTGGCTGTGGATCCTGACTGGAACTTTGTGGCTAAAGAAGCTAGTGGAAACCACGGATGGGCGAATAGACGGTCGTCAGTAGTTACTACAGCCACAAAGGTCAATTCACCATCAATTCAGGTCATTTAATGCTTAAAAACAAAACACATATGAATAAGATATTCGGCTACGGAATTGTTATTTCTTATCGATCTCTACAGTTTACATCCAAAAACAACTGATGTGAAATGACGTAAACAAATACTGAGTTACTGGCTAACTGCACTGTCTAGCATAGCTAACGAACTAGCTACGGTCGCTGCGCACATGACATCGATGAACCACCAAAGGCAAACCCCATTTCTGTTACAAATTGAGTAAAGGGCAGGTAGATGGTTTTTCGTGCCCAAAGTCGACCTTTAAAATCTTATTTTAAACCTAACATTAGCAGCAATGCTAACCTTAAAAACAATAAGCGATTATTATTCATTATTTTCACGGTTTTACCAATTCTGACTGCCATCTAGATAGCAGTCAGAATTGGTAAAACCGTGAAAATAATTAATAATAATCGCTTATTGTTTTTAAGGTTAGCATTGCTGCTAATGTTAGGTTTAAAATAAGATTGAGAGTGGAAACCCAAATAGTCAGCGATAGATCATCTTTGGCGCTAGTCAGCTGCTTCTCGATGTCTTTTGAAGAGAGATAAGTTAGATAAGACAACGCATGCTGGTCCTAGGTCTCGTTTTAGTGGTTATGGTACATTACTGTCATTGCAACCTACCATTTCATTGATCTCCACTCACCCAGGGCACCAGTCCATGCATAACTAACCCAATGTTTGTAAAATTAAGTTATGATTGCTTGTCACTAACTAACGTTTGCGTCTATGAATGGGGTAAGATATACTGTAGCGCCTTTTAACGATATATTCGAATGTAACCGCTGAAAACATACTGAAGGGTTTGCAATAGATAGCTGCTATATATTAGCTCTTGCAAACCCTTCTGTGTGTAGTGTTTTCAGCCGTTACATTCGCCCACTGTTGGCTACATCCAAACTACAATGCTGATGTTATGTTTTATTGTTTAGAAACTTCAATAATCTTAGCTCAAAACGGTTTTCGGAACATATGCGCCTTATCTTTCGTGAAGCGAGAAAGCGTCTCATGAAAAATACACACCTTACTGTAGCAGTTTGGAACAGATCCACAAGCTGTGTGCCTCTAGTTGACAAACTACACGTCCCCTCCAGTTAAACTCGAACACGAGATAGTTAATTAGAACAGGTGGCCACCTGTGTCTCCCATAAATGATGTAACATGGACATATGGCTGTGTGGGAACACTAACCCTTTGAAGGTGTGTTATAATTTAAATTGTATTATTTATTTTTTCTTGCCGATATGAAATATACGTTCCTTGTGTTTTCAAAAACGTACCGCAAGCGATGAGTTAATGTTTAGAGCAAGTGCTGGGGCTCTTAACAAAACACCCCCTGTCCGAAGATACTACTATCATCAATAGGCGCTAAATCAGTTACCTCTGAATGGGGTAGCTAGTTATATCAGTAGCTAAGTAGGTTTAACATTGACCTAGGTATTTGACAAAAAGCAATATGTCGCAACAAAAAAGTGTAATGGAAACGGAAGATGGAGACATTATCTAAACATTATTTGTATCCATTGGACTGTGATTTAATCTGTCAAACTTTCTTTATTGCAACAGATCTGATGGAAGCGGCGTTTTCCTGCCTTTCAAGAATGGCTGAATTGATTCGCCTTTGCTTTTCTGTTTGGCTGGCAAGTTTTACCATCCAATTATTTCAGATCTACATGAGTGCAAGTTTCACCATGGCACGGACCATGGCGATACGTTGGCACATGAGATGTATTAGAATATGGCAAATATTAGTCAATTATTGCATTCAATCCATGTTGGTTTTTGCGGGCTACCTGCAGTTGTGTAAAGTACTTAAGTAAAAATACATTTAAAGTAGTTTGGGGTATCTGTACTTAACTATTTGTATTTTTGGCAACTTTTACCTAACTACATTCCTAAAGAAAAGGTGTACTTTTTACTCCATACCCAAAAGTACTCTCGTTACATTTTAACAGGAAAATGGTCAAATTCACACTTATCAAAATGAACATCCCTGGTCATCCACTCTGGTCTGGCACTCACTAAACACAAATGCTACGTTTGTAAATTGTGTGAGTGTGTGCCCTTGGTATCCGTCAAAGGTTGAAGTAGAAATGATTTATACATTTACTATTTATACTTAAGTACATCTTAGCAATTACATCGACACTTAAGTATATTTAAAACCAAATACTTTGACATTCACTTGGGTCATTTTCTATTAAGGTATATTTGCTTTTACTCATGACAATTTAGTACTTTTTCCACCACTGGCTACCTGGGACATGAAACAGATAGATGGGAGGGCATACAGGCTGTCTGCGCAATTTGCCTAAATGGGCAATGGAAACGCTTCAAAAACTACATTTTTATTCGACAGACGTGACGTCATTACGTTCAGCTGTTTTAGTCGACACCCTAGCAGGCAATTGTCGCATCTATTTTCTACACGAGCTCTAAATGTTAACAAAAAATATCACTGGACAAGTTAATGGAAACATAACTTGTGACTCACTAGCAATATTTCATGGGTAGTTGTATATGGATAGTTCTATGCGATGGTCCTTAATCTTACCTGCAATATGTAGTACAATTTCACAAACGCGTTCGGAAGATTTGGTTCTTCCGAAACCATCAGGCAAACCGAGTCGCAGATATTTAGCTTGCAAGCTAGGTCCGAAAAGCTGTTTGTTTTCTTGAATAACCTAGTTGATGTATCCTGCACCACAGGAAAAACCCTTTCCCGCCACGATGGTGTTTTGTAAATAAACCCCTCCCTTTGTTGTGCAAGATAATTCACAGCAGCTGATTGGTTACTATATTTTTATAACAGGAAGACACATCGCTTGGGGCACATTTGTTTATAACAAATTAACCAGGGATCATTCTAATTTTGCTTTTCATGTGCCAATGGCTTTGGGGGTATAGCTTTAGGAATATATATATATATATATATATATATATATATATATAAAATAAAACATGGAATCATGTAGTAACCAAAATAGTGTTAAACAAATCAAAATATATGAGATTCTTCAAAGTAGCCACCCTTTGCACACTCTTGGCATTCTCTCAACCAGCTTCATGAGGTACCTGCAATGCATTTCAATTAACAGGTATGCCTTCTTAAAAGTTCATTTGTGGAATTTCTTTCCTTCTTAATGCATTTGAGCCAATCAGTTGTGTTGTGACAAGGTATGGGTGCCCTATTTTGTAAAAGACCAAGTCCATATTATGGCAAGAACAGCTCAAATAAGCAAAGAGAAACAACAGTCCATCATTACTTTAAAACATGAATGTCAGTCAACCCTGAAAGTGCAGTCTCAAAAACCATCAAGCACTATGATGAAACTGACTCTCATGAGGACTGCCACAGGAAATGAAGACCCAGAGTTACTTCTGCTGCAGAGGATAAGTTCATTAGTTACCAGCCTCAGAAATCGGCAATTAACTGCACCTCAGATTGCAGCCCAAATAAATAAATGCTTCACAGAGTTCAAGTAAACATCAACTGTTCATATGAGACTGCGTGAATAATGCCTCCGTGGTCAAATTGCTACAAAGAAACCACTACTAACGTACATCAATAAGAAGACACTTGATCGGGCCAAGAAACACGAGCAATGGACATTAGACCGGTGGAAATCTGTCCGTTGTTCTGACAAGTCCAAATTGAAGATTTTTGGATCCAACCGCCGTGTCTTTGTGAGACGCAGAGTAGGTGAATGGATGATCTCCCCATGTGTGGTTCCCACTGTGAAGCATGGAGGATGAGGTGTGATGGTGTAGGGGTGCTTTGCTGGTGACACTGTCTGTGACTTATTTTGAATTCAATGCACACTTAACCAGCATGGCTACCACAGCAATATGCCATCCCATCTGCTTTGCGCAGACTGTTGGAAAAGCATTCCAGATGATTACGTCATGAAGCTGGTTGAGAGAATGCCAAGAGTGTGCAAAGCTGTTATCAAGGCAAAGGGTTGCTACTTTGAAGAATCTAAAATATATTTTGATTTGTTTAACACTTTTTTTGGTTACTATATTATTCCATATGTGTTATTTCATAGTTTGTCTTCACCATTATTCTACAATGTAAAAAATAGTACAAATAAAGATATGGGTAGGTGTGTGTTTATACAGACTAGTACTATATTTTTATTTTTTACAAAACTACATGCAAAAAAAGTAACCCTCAGCAGCATCAGTCTAATATACACAAAATATGCCTAGTACAAACCTCTAAACACTAACCAAAATGTCAAATCAAGAGAAGCTAAAATATTGGTGATGCTTCCTAGTACTAACTAGGATCTCTTACACATTCAACTGAAGCAATATGTGGCTACATAAGCACACGATTCAAAGACTCTCACTACCCAGTCGTTGCCTACTAACTTAACCATGACCAGCCACTTACCATATACCGTACAAACCTTCATAATACGATCCAGTTATAATTCATTTAAAATAAGTAACTTGTAAAATGTCGAACTCACATTGTAACAGTATAACTACAGTTCTTAAAAACATGTCCATGCAAATAAGAGATGCCCACTCCCTTCCTCTGAATGAGAAAATGTATCCTGTTTTTCCTGAGTTCTCATACTGTAGCTGAAGATTGACTGTGGCGTTCTCTTCTTCTCTTCTGAGTTCCCGTTACATCACACCGGGGGGAGAGGACAAGAGGAGCAGGCTGCCAGTCCACACATGTTCCTCCCTCATTCTATTAGGAAATATCTGAGGAGGAAATACAAAACAAAATATATTTTGTAAGCTACAGTGCCTTGGAAAGTATTCGCCCCCCTTGAACTTTGCGACCTTTTGCCACATTTGAGGCTTCAAACATAAAGATATAAAACTGTATTTTTTTGTTAAGAATCAACAACAAGTGGGACACAATCATGAAGTGGAACGACATTTATTGGATATTTCAAACTTTTTTAACAAATCAAAAACTGAAAAATTGGGCGTGCAAAATTATTCAGCCCCTTTACTTTCAGTGCAGCAAACTCTCTCCAGAAGTTCAGTGAGGATCTCTGAATGATCCAATGTTGACCTAAATGACTAATGATGATAAATACAATCCACCTGTGTGTAATCAAGTCTCCGTATAAATGCACCTGCACTGTGATAGTCTCAGAGGTCCGTTAAAAGCGCAGAGAGCATCATGAAGAACAAGGAACACACCAGGCAGGTCCGAGATACTGTTGTGAAGAAGTTTAAAGCCGGATTTGGATACAAAAAGATTTCCCAAGCTTTAAACATCCCAAGGAGCACTGTGCAAGCGATAATATTGAAATGGAAGGAGTATCAGACCACTGCAAATCTACCAAGACCTGGCCGTCCCTCTAAACTTTCAGCTCATACAAGGAGAAGACTGATCAGAGATGCAGCCAAGAGGCCCATGATCACTCTAGATGAACTGCAGAGATCTACAGCTGAGGTGGGAGACTCTGTCCATAGGACAACAATCAGTCGTATATTGCACAAATCTGGCCTTTATGGAAGAGTGGCAAGAAGAAAGCCATTTCTTAAAGATATCCATAAAAAGTGTTGTTTAAAGTTTGCCACAAGCCACCTGGGAGACACACCAAACATGTGGAAGAAGGTGCTCTGGTCAGATGAAACCAAAATTGAACTTTTTTGCAACAATGCAAAACGTTATGTTTGGCGTAAAGCAACACAGCTCATCACCCTGAACACACCATCCCCACTGTCAAACATGGTGTTGGCAGTATCATGGTTTGGGCCTGCTTTTCTTCAGCAGGGACAGGGAAGATGGTTAAAATTGATGGGAAGATGGATGGAGCCAAATACAGGACCATTCTGGAAGAAAACCTGATGGAGTCTGCAAAAGACCTGAGACTGGGACGGAGATTTGTCTTCCAACAAGACAATGATCCAAAACATAAAGCAAAATCTACAATGGAATGGTTCAAAAATAAACATATCCAGGTGTTAGAATGGCCAAGTCAAAGTCCAGACCTGAATCCAATCGAGAATCTGTGGAAAGAACTGAAAACTGCTGTTCACAAATGCTCCCCATCCAACCTCACTGAGCTCGAGCTGTTTTGCAAGGAGGAATGGGAAAAAATTTCAGTCTCTCGATGTGCAAAACTGATAGAGACATACCCCAAGCGACTTACAGCTGTAATCGCAGCAAAGGTGGCGCTACAAAGTATTAAGTTAAGGGGGCTGAATAATTCTGCACGCACAATTTTTCAGTTTTTGATTTGTTAAAAAAGTTTGAAATATCAATAAATGTCATTCCACTTCATGATTGTGTCCCACTTGTTGTTGATTCTTCACAAAAAATACAGTTTTATATCTTTATGTTTGAAGCCTGAAATGTGGCAAAAGGTCGCAAAGTTCAAGGGGCCGAATACTTTCGCAAGGCACTGTATACCAAACAAATATAAACACAACATACATTTTCAAAAACTCATATGGAAATCAATCAACTTCAAATAAATTCATTAGGCCCTAATCTATGGATTTCACATGACTGGGAATACAGATATGCATCTGTAGGTCACAGATACCTAAAAAAAGTAGGGGTGTGGATCAGAAATCTGGTATCTGGTGTGACCAACATTTGCATCATGCAGCGCGACACATCTCATTCGCATAGAGTTGATCAGATGTTGATTGTGGCCTGTGGAATGTTGTCCTACTCCTCTACAATGGCTGTGTGAAGTTGCTGGATATTGGTGGGAACTGGAACAAGCTGTCGTACACGTCGATCCAGAGCATCCCAAACAGCTCAATAGGTGACATGTCTGGTGAGTATGCAGGCCATGGAAGAACTGGGACATTTCCAGGAATTGTGTACAGATCCCTGCGACATGGGGTCATGCATTATCATGCTGAAACATGAGTTGATGGCGGCGGCTGAATGGGCATCAGGATTTCGTCACGGTATTTCTGTGCATTCAAATTACCATTGATAAAATTCAATAGTATTTGTTGTCCGTAGCTTAAGCCTGCCCATACCATAACCCCACCGCCACCATGTGGCACTCTGTTCACGCTGACATCAGCAAACCGCCCACACAACACCATACACACCATTCTCTAAAATGATGATGGATGCGGTTTATGATAGCGAAATGAACATTCAATTCTCTGGCAACAGCTCTGGTGGACATTCCTGCAGTCAGCATGCCAATTGCATGTTCCCTCAAAACTATTACACTGAGCAAAAATACAAACGCATCTAGAGATCTAGAGATTCTGGGTTCGAGTCCAGGCTCTGTCACAGCTGGCAGCGAACGGGAGACCCATGGGGCGGCGCACAGTTGGCCCAGCATCGTCCGGGTTAGGGGAGGGTTTGGCCGGCAGGGATGTCCTTGTCCCATCGCGCACTAGCGACTCCTGCGGCGGGCCTGGAGCAGTGCACGCTGACACGGTCGCCAGGTGTATGGTGTTTCCTCCGACACATTTTGCAGCTGGCTTCCAGGTTAAGTGGGCATTGTGTCAAGAAGCAGTGCGGCTTGGTTGGGTTCTCGCGGCTCTCAACCTTCGCCTCTCCCGAGTCCGTACGGGAGTTGCAGTAATGAGACAAGACTAACTACCAATTGGATACCACGAAAAAGGGGTAAAAAAATAATAATAAAAAAAATAATAAACTTATCATGTAAAGTGTTGGTCCCGTGTTTCATAAGATGAAGTAAAAAATCCCAGAAATGTTCCATATGCACAAAAAGCTTATTTCTCTCAAATTCTGTGCACAAATTTGTTTATATCCCTGTTAGTGAGAATTTCTCATTTGCCAAGATAATCCATTCACCTGACAAGTGTGGCATATCAAGAAAATTATTAAACAGCATGATCATTACACAGGTGCACCTTGTGCTGGGGACAATAAAAGGCCACTTTTAAAATTGTGAATTTTTGTTCAGTGTAATATTTTTTAGGGAGCGTGCAATTGGCATGCTAACTGCAGCAATGTCTATGTAATGTATATCTGTCTGTAACATTATGATTGGCTGGGTGCGCCTGGCTGCCAAATTGGTGACCTATGCCCTCCGAGGCTGCACCCCTGCCCAGTGTGAAATCTGCACCCCTGCCCATGTGAAATCCATAGATTAGGGCCTAATGAATTTATTTCAATTGACTTATTTCTTACTATGAACTGTAACTCAGTAAAAACATAGAAATTGTTGCATGTTGTGTTTATACTTTTGTTCAGTATAATTTCACCCTAAAAGGAGCTAGTCAGTCAGCTATCTTGCCGTATACGTGTCCTACAATGTCTGGGTGTTCAATAGCTGATCTGTGTTCATGAAGCATCTATATAGTTATCATTAGTAAAAAAGGAAGTTCAACAGCACTGAATATTTTGTATGTATTTACCCATCCATTCCCCAGTTGGTGCCCCAGGAGTTTTTCACGATCCAATATGGAGTGCTATTCTTTCACCATATCCCACTGCCAGTACAGCATGGTTCACATTGTCTGTAGTGTTCTTACACGTAGTGCTAATACAAACAAAGAATACTTTGTAAAACACATGGAGGACATGTTAATTCATTGTAATAGAGGGTCAAATGTGCAGTTTGTATACCTTATGTGAACGGCAAGGAGCTTTACAGTTCATGAAAGTCTTCTACTGCAACATTGTATGGCTCATAAGAACAGTCTTCTACCTTCCACACATTATTTGATAAGATTTGGAGGTTCACAATTCAATTCCCACAAAGCTCTTTAATCCTGCCACCCAACATTTATTGTCAAGTGGGAGTGATAAGGAACAACTGAGTGTACTGGGCTTACTCTCACCTGCTGTACACACCATCTTTGTAGTGGAGGAAATCAGTCACTTCATATCCAAAGCTGACTGGGTTTTAGTCTGGCCACAGCATCAACCATGCCCTTTTCGTCATACTGTTATAGGGCGGAAGACAGAACAACATATCAATTGCTGACCAAGAAAACAATGTTTAGAACAGATGCAGAGGTTGTAAAACATTTAGTTTTAGTCTCTCACACTTGTTATGTTGACAACATCTTTCACGAAGGCAGCTGCCAACTCGGGCTTGAAATTGCAAGAGCCATCCTAAAAAAAGTAATGGGGGTAAAGAAGTATATAGTGAGTAATCCAAACAAGTGAGTCATAAGGATTGAATACTAGTATAACACTGTTACTTGTGTTATTAACATTTTCCTTTTTACACTAAGAATAATTTATAAATACATAAATACATCCCATGTAAGGATAGTCATCTTCGGTCATGAGTCCATTGTTGTATTTAACATACTCAAACGCCTGGCTTGGGAGTCCCCTGAAACCAATACATTACAGTATCTGAATGATGTTTTTGCAGACAGATAGCTACATTATGTATCAGGAGGCATAGAAGTCACATGCAGGACAAATGATAAGCTCATGTGATTTTAAGATGGTACTGTAGGCTACCAACCCCATACATCCGTGATTGTTGAAGTCTTGAGCACAGTCCACCAGTTGCTGCTCAGACTGGAAAATATAGAACGATAACTCACAGATAAGGCTATTACCAACAACCATTCAACAACCAATTCAACTACAGTCTTTCTATTATACCGCTTCATATGAAACCATACAGGGGAACATAGTAGGTTGACTGCCAAAAACAGTGTGAAACATAGTGTGGAACCGTAGATAATACAAGAGAAATAGGGCTAGTTCTCACCAGAAGTGGGAGTTTTCCAGTAGCTATAGCGGTAACAGACTCAAGACAGCCGGTAGTGGAGAAGGTCCAGTAGCTTCCACAATGACCCTTAGACACAACAATAGCACATTCACTCAACATGATATCAACACAGCACAGTCATAAATGTACAGCTTCTTTTATCTTTTTCACTCACCCGCAATCAGCCAATCCATCGGAAAATGACTTGGTCATGTTGTTGTGAATATACACTACAGTACAAACATTATGAACACCTGCTCTTTCCATGACAGACTGACCAGGTGAATCCAGGTCAAAACTTTGATCCCTTATTGATGTCACTTGTAAAATCCACTTCAATCAGTGTAGATAAAGGGCAGGAGACCAGTTAAAGATGGATTTTTAAGCCTTGAGACATGGATTGTGTGTGTGCCATTCGGAAGGTGAATTGGCAAAACAAAAGATTTAAGTTCCTTTGAACAGGGTATGGTATTAGGTGCCAGGAGCAGTTTGTGTCACGCTCAACAGTTTCCGTGTGTATCAAGAATGGTCCACCACCCAAAGGACATCCAGCCAGCTTGACACAACTGTGGAAAGCATTGGAGTCAACATGGGCCAGCATCCCTATGGAATGCTTTTGACACCTTGTAGAGTCCATGCCCAGATGAATTGAGGCTGTTCAGAGGGCAAAACAGGGGGGGGGTGCAACTCAATATTAGGAAGGTGTTCTTAATGTTTTGTACACTCAGTATATTTAGCCTATGAGGGAAATGTAGTACCTGATATTTGACAGGTGACACATAGTTTCCCTTCTCTCTCCAGTCCACAGAACCAGGATATGGCCCATGGCTGCTGATGTGACTCCATTTGGTGGCAGAGCAGTTCTGATGAAGATAAATGTAAGAACAATTACTATTGATTAGGCTATCTTATATCAGGGAAGCTCGTAGACTTATAATTGGGGTTAACTACAGGATCACATTTTAGTAATTACATTTCACAGCTGTACCTGAGGTTCAGTCAGGAGGAAAGTCTTCCGAAACTCTGCAAAGCTCATGTCAGAAAACTGATTCAGTCCCACTGGGAAAAGGAAAGTTACAACATGTCAGAAAACTGATTCAGTCCCACTGGGAAAAGGAAAGTTACAACATGTCAGAAAACTGATTCAGTCCCACTGGGAAAAGGAAAGTTACAACATGTCAGAAAACTGATTCAGTCCCACTGGGAAAAGGAAAGTTACAACATGTCAGAAAACTATTATGGGAAAAGGAAAGTACATTGAAAACTGGAGACTAAAAGTTGTGAGAAAACTGGGAAAACAGGAAAACTGAAATGGACAAATAGTTAAAAATAAATAAATGCAGTAGCCATACAGTTGAAAGAACGTGTGATTCAGTCCCACTGGGAAAAGGAAAGTTACAACATGTCAGAAACTGCATTATGATAGTGGATTCTCCTCTTATGCCCAGTGAAGATGTTCAGGCATAGCCTATGGTGGTACTCCTCCAGAGCATAGACTTTATTATACTGTAATAACAAAAACAGGTATAGGCAGGCAGTCAACTAAAGATGACAACCTCATACTGACAAGCAAATACATTTGAGGAAGGTCTTGGCCTACTGCTTTCATTTATTACAGGAAGGAACAAGATGACTGTGTCCAGTAACTCTGGTATGTAGGCTACTGTATGTCATCTGCTTTCCTAAAAATAACACGTGACAGATTTACATTGTAGCCTTTACAGTTTCACATACCTGTAACATCCAGTGTTTGAAGTGATATTCCTCTTTAAAAAGAATACATTAAAAAAAGAATAAAACACAAACATGATCAGTTAGACCTATGATTTTGATGGTCACATTGTTACAAGTTTGAAACGGTCACTTTTTCTGTGCAATGGCAACATTTTAGGGATATAGCATGTGTCACTGTTGTTTCACTGCTGCATGTATTATGCAATGTAATACGCTATAAATCAAATCAAAGTTTATTTGTCAAGTCACCGAATACAACAGACCTTACAGTGAAATGTTTACTTACAGGCTCTAACCAATAGTGCAAAAAGGTGTTAGGTGAACAATTGGAAAGTAATGAAATAAACAACAGTTAAAAGACAGGCTATATACAGTAGCGAGGCTGTAACAGTAGCGAGGCTATAAAAGTAGCGAGGCTACACACAGACACCGGTTAGTCAGACTGATTGAGGTAGTATGTACATGTAGATGTGGTTAAAGTGACTATGCATATATGATGAACAGAGAGTAACAGTAGCATAAAAGAGGGTTTGGGGGTGGCGGGACACAATGCATCGCCCGGTTAGCGAATGTGCAGGAGCAATTGGCTGGTCAGTCTCCACTCTAGGTAGTATGTACATGAATTGTATAGTTAAACGGGTGACGGGCTAGGAGGCTATTCATTCTTTGGTAGACTAATTCATGATCTTGCTCTTTTTCATTAGGCTTTATTAAATACAGTCTGTTCAACTGTCCAGATCCAGATAATTTGAAACTACACAAACCTTTTGCTTTCATCTGCAGTGCACTGCATGGCTTGTTGCACTTGGCTTTCAGTTTGTATCTTCCTCCACACATCGATGTGTGCGTCCAAAGGGGATGCGGGATATGAACAACAAACAGATTAGGGGAGTTATGCTTTACCTTCAGGTAAAACAAGGGTGTTAAATTGGCTAAATGCAAAAAGCAAGAATAAAAGCAACAGAACACAGCGCCATACTTCCGCGTGAGTTTCACAACCAATGCATCACATGACTTGAGTAACCTATCCATTTCAGTCATGTGTCCTGTGGCAGGGTCGGTTATCAAAGTTTAGTAAGCACCATAATATGCCTTCAATTCCCACCCAACATCAAAATAATTAACATCAAAGTCAATAAAGTGTGCACTTACTGAGGAGATAAAAATACAATTGCAAGTATCACAGAATTATTAAAGGCCCAGTGCATTCAAAATTCAGTTTTGCCTGTGTTTTGTATCATATTGTTAAACAGCTGATGGAACTAACACACAAGTGTGTGAGAAAAACATCAATGTTATTCCTGATAGTTGCTGGTTGAAAATACAACTTACAGGACCTTCTTAATCAGCAGGTTTTGCAAACATGGAGTTTCAGGTTGTAAATGAGTTAATAGACCAATAACAATGAGAGTTCCAAACCTCTCAGCCAATAAAGGCTAGTTTTCAGTTCCCCCACTCATGCCACTCCCAGACAGTCCTAGCAAAATTCTGCTTGAGAATCTTTTTTGCTGCTAAAAGCTATTTAAGTTCTTTTTTTTAACCATTTAATGGACAACTATTACAGTCTGGTACCAATTGTTACCCAATTATTTCATATTTATATAAAAATGTCTGCATCGGGCCTTTAAAAATTGTAGATTAGAACTTTACACATCTTTATACACTGCCACACATTTCATTTTTTTTTCAGCCAGTTAAAATAAAGACTATTGTCATACAACTGTAGTGATTATTCAAAATTCACAGTCCACAGCCCAGAACATAATGAATCTCTAACTCTGTGTGTGTCCTTCTGGCTGGTTCTTTCTTAGGGTCAATGATTAATAATAAAAATGGAAAATTATTGCTTGCAGAATACTTTTTAAAAAATGAAAATGTCATGTTCAGCCCATATGTTTAAACTTTTAAACTTGGCTACAAGAGAAACCCAGAGCCTGCTATGAGAGATCCGTCCTGTAGATGGCAGTATAATATCACTGCAAAACTGATATGATGGAACTGGAAAGAGCAACGGCGTCTTATGCAACAGAGCCACTCCCAATTACGTATACATATTAACATTGCTCTTCTCTCCCAACTCAGCTGTGGAGAGGGGAGGTAAGAACCTTGTGTTATTATCAAATATGGTGAGCTACAGGTAAACAGTGCCTTCGTAAAGTATTCAGACCCCTTGATTTTTTTCCACATTTTGTTACATTACAGCCTTATTCTAAAATGGCTAAAAATACAAATAAATCAATAACCTGCAATAATAATACCGCATAATGACATCGCAAAAATAGTATTTTAGACATTTTACTAATTTATACAAACCTAATAACTTCATTAAGGACATTTACATAAGTATTCAGACCCTTTACCAGCACTTTGTTGAAAGCACCTTTGGCAGCGATTACAGCCTCGAAGTCTTGGGTATGACTCTACAAGCTTGGCACACCTGTATTTGGGAGTTTCTCCCATTCTTCTCTGCAGATCCTCTCCAGCTCTGTCAGGTTGGATGGGGAGTGTCAGTGCACAGCTATTTCTCAGGTCTCTCCAAGAGATGTAATGATGGGGTTAAAGTCTGGGACATTCAGAGACCTGTCCTGAAGCCACTCCTGTGTTGTCTTGGCTGTGTTCTTAGGGGTCATTGACCTGTTGAAGGTGAACCTTCGCCCAGTCTGAGGTCCTGAGCACTCTGGAGCAGCTTTCATCAAGGATCTCTGTACTTTGTCTCCGTTCATCTTTCCCTCAATCCTGACTAGTCTCCCAGTCCCTGCCGCTGAAAAAATGATCCCCACAGCATGATGCTTTCAGCACCATGCTTCACCGTAGGAATGGTGCCACGTTTCCGGCACAGACTTGACGCTTGGCATTCAGGCCAAAGAGTTCAATCTTGATGTCAACAGACCAGAGAATCTTGTTTCTCATGGTCTGAGTCCTTTAGGTGCCTGGCAATCTCCAAATGGGCTGTCATGTGCCTTTACTGGGAGATGCTTTCGTCTGGCCACTCTACCATAAAGGCCTGATTGGTGGAGTGCTGCAGAGATGGTTATCCTTCTGGAAGGTTCTCCTGGCCTCCACACAGGAACTCTGTCACAGAGACCATCGGGTTCTTGGTCACCTCCCTGACCAAGGCCTTTCTCCTCCGATTGCTGAGTTTGACTGGGTGGCTCTAAGAGGAGTCTTTTCAAACTTCTTCCATTTAAGAATGATGGAGGACACTGTGTTCTTGGGGACCTTCAATGTTGCAGAAATGTTTTGGTACCTTCCCCAGATCTCTGCCTAGACACAATCATGTCTTGGAGCTCTACAGACATTTCCTTCGACCTCATGGCATGATTTTTGCTCTGTCTTGCACTGTCAACTGTGGGACCTTATATAGACAGGTGCGTGCCTTTCCTAATCATGTCCAATCAATTGAATTTACAACAGATGGACTCCAATAGAAACATCTCAAGTATGATCAATGGAAACCTGTTTTTGGTTTGTCATTATGGGGTATTGTGTAGATTGATGAGGAAACATATGGATTTAAACAATTTTAGAGTAAGGCTGTGACGTAACAAATGTGGAAAAAGTAAAGGGGCCTGAATACCTTCTGAATGCACTGTATATCACCATGCTGATGCACCATGCTACTACAACGAGCTGTGTGTTCATCCCTATAGCCTACCTATGGACAGTGCTAGTACACTGGAGGTCATCAACATCTAGAATACACGCACACAAGTGCGCGCACACACACACACACACACACACACACACACACACACACACACACACACACACACACACACACACACACACACAGCTGTACTGTATATGGTTCATCATTAGTATGATCAGTGAGTGTGTTATCTCTCCTTCAACATTGTAGTTGTCTCCTGCTGGCCCGTGCACTTTAATATTTCATCACTGTGTGTGTGTGTGGTGGGGGGATTTTTGACCAACTGGAGACATTTTGTTGGTCCCCACAAGGTCAAATTATATTTCTACGGGGTTTAGGGTTAAGGTTAGAATTAGTGTTAGGGTTAGAATTAGGGTTAAGGTTAGGGAGCTAGGGTTAGGTTTAGGTTTTTGGTTTAAGGTTACAGGTTACGGTTAGGAAAATAGGTTTTTGAATGGGACTGTGAATTGTGTCTCCAGAAGGCCAGTTATTCAAGACTGTGTGTGTTTGTGGGTGTGACAATTTGGGGTTTATATTAATGAAGGAAAGAGGAGGCCTGGGGGAAAATAAGACTGTAAATCAGCCCAGCCCATCCTCTCTCTCTCTCTCTCGCTCTGTCTCAACATCTGCGTATGTACGTTGACATCTATGTGACAGTTGTAGGAGATTTATTTACACATCACTGTATGGTACAGACTGACTCTCTGAAGGCAGCCTAACACACTTTCCAGCTATCACTCGTAATGTGTGTGTGTGTGTGTGTGTGACAGATAGTGTGTGATGAGCGCATAGCTGTTGTTATTCAGCAACAGCCTCTGATGGCAGCAGGAGATGGGGAGAGAGACGCAGATAGAGATGAGGGAGGGGAAAGAGAGAGAGAGAGACGGAGAGAGCGAGACGAAGACACAGAGAGAGGGGTTGAGAGAGAAAGAATGGGCTGAGAGAAAGAGGGATTGAAATAGAGAGAAAGTGAACAAGCCATTGAGTGAGAGAGGTGAGTTGGGGTTAAGGGATTAAGGTTTAATGGTTTGTGGTCAGTTCTGGTTTTAGTGTGCTCTACTTTGGGTGCTATGTAGTTATTTAGACATAGCTACAGGAAAGTTGTTCACTGGTCCGCTGTACAGGAAGGGGCCATTTAAAATAGATAGGGTAACCAGCCTCATCAGTATAGGGGCATGGGTCTTCATCTCCACCAGGGAAACCAGCAATAAATCAAATGTCTGTGTGTTTAAATCTTCTTGCCGTTTTCTCAGCAGATGGACCATAATATGATCATCATTACTCTCGATTTTCAAGCCATTCATACGCGTTGAACTTGCAAAACTATACTTTGGAGGAAGACAGTGACGCTCAAAGGATGGTTTTGGGTGTGATGTGGTATGATATACTGGATATTAATTATGTTGTTTATGTTTGACTATTATGTGCAATACCTCCACATCTTGCAACTTTCTTTTCAAGCTCACCCCATTGTCCTCTTGCTCTCGTCCTTTCACCCATTCTCCTCTCTCTCACACCCCATCTATCTCCCCTTTAGCTCACCCCTCTCCCCTGCCTCTCACCTCCCTTTCTGGCCTTCAGATCAACTGTCTCTTCCCTGCCTCTCAACCTCTCTCTCTCTCCTCTCACCTCTCTCACCCTCCTCCCTCTCAACCATCTCACCTCTCTCCCCCTCCTCCCTCTGTTCCCCTCTCACCCCTCTCTTCCCTCTCACCTCTCTCACCTCTCTCTCTCCCCTTCAGTTCCACTGGACTGTGTATATTGTATCTGAGAGGAATGAAAGCCAAGAGGCTGTACTACATAAGCTTTATCCTTATTGCCTTCGACTCACTTTGCTGAGCTTTTCTTTGAGAATGAAGAGAATGTTCAGTTTACTGGTTTTCCTCTGCCAAGAGAATGTTCAGTTTACTGGTTTTCTGCCAAGAGAATGGTCAGTTTACTGGTTTTCCTCTCTGCCAAGAGAATGGTCAGTTTACTGGTTTTCCTCTGCCAAGAGAATGGTCAGTTTACTGGTTTTCCTCTGCCAAGAGAATGTTCAGTTTACTGGTTTTCCCAAGATATTTTCTGCCAAGAGAATGTTCAGTTTACTGGTTTTCCTCTGCCAAGAGAATGCCTCAAGTTTACTGGTTTTCCTCTGCCAAGATAATGTTCAGTTTACTGGTTTTCCTCTGCCAAGAGAATGTTCAGTTTATTGGTTTTCAGAGAATTTACTGGTTTTCCTCTGCCAAGAGAATGTTCAGTTTACTGGTTTTCCTCTGCCAAGAGAATGTTCAGTTTACTGGTTTTCCTCTGCCAAGATAATCTTCAGTTTACTGGTTTTCCTCTGCCAAGAGCTGTTCAGTTTACTGGTTTTCCTCTGCCAAGATATTTTCAGTTTACTGGTTTTCCTCTGCCAAGAGAATGTTCAGTTTACTGGTTTTCCTCTGCCAAGATAATCTTCAGAAAGATAATGTTCAGTTTAAGAGAATGTTCAGTTTATTGGTTTTCCTCTGCCAAGAGAATGTTCAGTTTACTCAGTTTACTGGTTTTCCTCCAAGAGAATGCCAAGAGAATCTTCATTTACTGGTTTTCAAGAGAATGTTAGTGGTTTTCCTCTGCCAAGATAATGTTCAGTTTACTGCTGCCAAGAGAATCAGGTTTTCCTCTGCCAAGATAATCTTCAGTTTACTGGTTTTCCTCTGCCAAGAGAATGTTCAGTTTACTGGTTTTCCTCTGCCAAGAGAATGTTCAGTTTACTGTTCTTGCCAAGATAATGTTCAGTTTACAAGATAGTGTTCAGTTTACTGGTTTTCCCTCTGATAATGTTCAGGTTGTTCTGTACATATTGTGTTTGTATTGTAGGCTAGGTAGCCAACAAGCACTTTCAATTTGTGGATTCTGCCATTTCAGTCACACCCATTGCTGACAGGTGTATAAAATCGAGCACACAGCCATGCAATCTCCATAGTTAACATTGGCAGTGGAATGGCCCATACTGAATTGCTCAGTGACTTTCAACGTGGCACCGGCATAGGATGCCACCTTTCCAACAAGTCAGTTCATAAAGCTGCCCTGGTCAATTTTAAGTGCTGTTATTGTGAAGTAGAAATGTCGAGGAGCAACAATGGTTCTGCCGCGAAGTGGTAGGCCACACAAGCTCACAGAACAGGACCGCCGAGTGCTGAAGTGAGTAGCATGTAAAAATCGTCTATCCTCGATTGCAACACTCACTACTGAGTTCCAAACTGCCTCTGGAAACAATGTCAGCACAAAAATTGTTTGTCGGGAGCTACATGAAATGGGTTTCCATGGCTGAGCAGCCGCACACAATCCTGAGATCACCATACGCAATGCCAAGCGACGACTGGAGTAGTGTAAAACTCGCCGCCATTGGAATCTGGAGCAGTGGGAATGCGTCCTCTGGAGTAATGTATCACGCTTCACCATCTGGCAGTCCAATGGACGAATCTGGGTTTGGAGGATACAAGGAGAACACCTGCCTGAATTAGTGCCAACCGTAAAGTTTGGTGGAGGAGGAATAATGGTCTGGGGCTTTTTATGGTTTGGTCTAGGCCCCTTAGTTCCAGTGAAGGGAAACTACAGCATACAATGACGTTCTAGATTATTCTGTGCTTCCAACTTTGTGGCAACACTTTCCTGTTTCAGCTTGACAATGCCCCTGTGAACAAAGTGAGGTTAATACAGGAATGGTTTTCTGAGATCGGTGTGGAAGATTTTAACTGGCCTGCACAGAGCCCTGACCTCAACCCCATCGAACACCTTTGAGATGAATTGAAACACCATCTGCGAGCCAAGCCTAATCGCCCCAAATCAGTGCCCGACCTCACTAATGCTCTAATGCTCTCCGCAGCAATGTTCCAACATCTAGTGGAAATCCTTCCCAGAAGAATGGAGGCTGTTTAAGCAGCAAACAGAGAAAATCCATTTGAATGCCCATGATTTTGGAATGAGATGTTCGACGAGCATGTAATGTATGTCTCTCTGTCTCGCTGTCTCTCTCCCTTCCTTAAAAGCCTGGTGTTCCCACAGCTCAGCTCATCACGTTAGATCAATGGTTGGACAAAGAGCAGTGGTGAGGTGTGTGCAGTCAGGTTATCACACGTCACATAAAACACACACACTGATGCACGCTTGGACACCAACACACACACATAAGCGCATGCACACACACACACATTCATTTACGGTGTAGGCAGACACCGTGGGTCTCACAGTCCACAGAACCCACCTGGTTCCCTCTGTTTGTGTGTCTCTCTCTCTCTCTCCCTGTCTCGCTGTGTGTCTCTCTCTGTCTCTCTCTCCATGTCTCTCCCTGTCTCTCTGTGTGTCTCTCTCTGTGACTCTCTCTGTGTTTCTCTGTGTGTGTCTCTCTCTGTGTTTATCTCTCTGTGTGTCTCCGTGTCTCTCTCTCTCTCTCTCTCTCTCTCTCTTACTACAAGCCTTTCTTGGAATTCTTTCTGATTATAATGCATGTATCCATTACCAGTATTTGTATTTTGTCTTCACTGGCCTTGTGTTTTATAGAAGGGTCTAGATGATCAGTACTTGTCCCAGCTGAAGACCACTATAATGCATGAAACATGAACCTTTTCCATGTCATTTAAGATTGAGAGGGATAGTTGACTTTCCATCAAGGGACTTCAGGGTTGCGTTGGTTGTATACTCAATGCCTAACCCTACCCCTACCCCTAGCCCTACCCCCTAGCCCTACCCCTACCCCTAGCCCTACCCCTAGCCCTACCCCTAGCCCTCCTAGCCCTAGCCCTAGCCCTAGCCCTAACCCTAGCCCTACCCCTACCCCTAACCCTAGCCCTACCCCTAGCCCTACCCCTAGCCCTAGCCCTACCCTCGCCCTAGCCCTACCCCCTACCCCTAACTCTAACTCTAACTTTAACCCTACACCCTACACCCTCTTCCCCCTCACCAACAGTAATGATGCAGTGAGGAGTTTTCTTCTCCCCCACACTAATGATGTACAGCACAGTAGTTGTGAGCCAGCCATCCAGAGTGACATTTATCATCCTCTCCCCTGACAGGTGCTTGCTGTAGCAATGCCAATCGCTGCAGATACCTCACCTATACATCAAGCTTGGCAGCCATTTTCCTTCCGGCATTCTGCTTCTTATTTGTCATTCATCAGGAAGAGGCAAGGATACCCTGTCTGAGTGTTTATTACATCTGAAACACCGAGCCATAAAAAGCAGACAGCTTTGTCATTCCCCACTACTAATAAGTAATGCAATGACACCGGGACACTGCTTTATAACGACAGAAACGCTCAACACAGCAGCGTCTTTCACGGCCCAGGGTGAATGCACCGATAATAACCATCTCAAATGAGACTTTATTTATATAACTAGCAGCTTACGCACGTAAACAGCATCCAGAGCAGTAAAAATAAATGTTTTGTCATACCCATGGTATACCGTCTGATATACCATGGCTGTCAGCCAATCAGCATTCAGGGCTGGAACCAACCAGTTTATAGCAATGCTTAACAGGCAGGTAGTGTGAACAAAACAAACATACTCTATTAGATAAAAGGCCATACATAAGGTTGGTGTTGTGAAGCTTTTGAATGTTAGATGCCTTGTCCCAAAGGCCTTGGTCAT